>NW_025535831.1:0-79316 GCF_020615455.1 Coregonus clupeaformis | reverse complement strand
AAATATAATATGCTTTTCTATTTTTGCACTCTTCATGAAAATCATTTTAATTGATTAATTTCATTAACTTCCTGTCACTTCTTTATACAAGGAACTGTCTAATAATCTGTTTGTATTACATAATCAAGGACACCTCCCAGAGCATGGTGTGCTGCCAATGCAATAATGATATAGACAGGCAGGTCACCTGATACAAGTCAGTATTCAACGTGATATAGAATGATGTATTGAACAATTGTTTTCTCTTCATGATGAATTCAAACAGTCCTACTTTTTGTTTTTGTTTTGCATGAATGTTAATGAGACTGTGTGATATCCACTTAGATGCTGCCATTATACTATTTGAACACAAGGTGGAACCAGAGACCTGAAAAATTATGTACTATAGAAATATAATACTGTTTTGTCCCTAATGTCAAGTTCGGTTTTCTACATTTTAATGATGACAATGTATTTTTTATTATTAAAATGTAATGGTTAAGTTTATGGATCTGATTTTGAGAAATTGCATTAGCAGTTTCACCTGATTTACAGGAGGCTGCAAACTGTATGAATTGGTTTTCGACTAAGTAGAGTATTGACCAAGAGGTGCATTGTTGCTATTCACTGATAGAAAACCAAAAACATCCCTCTGGCAGTCCATTGATCACACTCCATATTCTAGCTAAGTACTGGAATTATCTACCGCTGCGGGGATTGTAGCCGTAGTAGGGTTATTTTGACTATGAGAGAAAATAGATAGTACGTAAATGCTGAAATCCAAGATTGATTTGAGTACGTTGTTGTTGTTTATTTTTATAAACTGGGTGGTTCCAGCCCTGAATGCTGATTGGCTGACAGCCGTGGTATTACAGACCGTATACCATGGGTATGACAAAACCATTTATTTTACTGCTCTAATTACGTTGGTAACCAGTTTATAATAGCAATAAGAAACCTTGGGGTTTTGTGGTATATGGCCAATATACCATGGCTAAGGGCTGTATCCAGGCACTCCGCGTTGCATTGTACATAAGAACTGCCCTGAGCCATGGTATACTGGCCATATACCACACCTCCTCGGTCCTTATTGCTTAATTGTATATCAAATCAAATCTAAATCTAAATGTATTTTCCACATGTGCCAAATGCAACAGGTGTAGCCCTTACAGTGAAATGCTTACTTACAAGCCCTTAACCAACAATGCAGTTTTAAGAAAATAAAAACAAGTGTTAAGTAAAAAATAGATAAGTAAAAAATAAAAATAGCAAATAATTAAAGAGCAGCAGTAAAATAAAATAACAGTAGGGAGGCTATATACAGGGGGTTACGATACAGAGTTAATGTGCGGGGGCACCAGTTAGTTGAGGTAATTGAGGTAATACAGTGGGGAAAAAAAGTCTTTAGTCAGCCACCAATTGTGCAAGTTCTCCCACTTAAAAAGATGAGAGAGGCCTGTAATTTTCATCATAGGTACACGTCAACTATGACAGACAAATTGAGAGAAAAAAATCCAGAAAATCACATTGTAGGATTTTTAATGAATTTATTTGCAAATTATGGTGGAAAATAAATGTTTGGTCACCTACAAACAAGCAAGATTTCTGGCTCTCACAGACCTGTAACTTCTTCTTTAAGAGGTTCCTCTGTCCTCCACTCGTTACCTGTATTAATGGCACCTGTTTGAACTTGTTATCAGTATAAAAGACACCTGTCCACAACCTCAAACAGTCACACTCTAAACTCCATTATGGCCAAGACCAAAGAGCTGTCAAAGGACACCAGAAACAAAATTGTAGATCTGCACCAGGCTGGGAAGACTGAATCTGCAATAGGTAAGCAGCTTGGTTTGAAGAAATCAACTGTGGGAGCAATTATTAGGAAATGGAAGACATACAAGACCACTGATAATCTCCCTCGATCTGGGGCTCCATGCAAGATCTCACCCCGTGGGGTCAAAATGATCACAAGAACCACACGGGGGGACCTAGTGAATGACCTGCAGAGAGCTGGGACCAAAGTAACAAAGCCTACCATCAGTAACACACTATGCCGCCAGGGACTCAAATCCTGCAGTGCCAGACGTGTCCCCCTGCTTAAGCCAGTACATGTCCAGGCCCGTCTGAAATTTGCTAGAGTGCATTTGGATGATCCACAAGAGGATTGGGAGAATGTCATATGGTCAGATGAAACCAAAATAGAACTTTTTGGTAAAAACTCAACTCGTTGTGTTTGGAGGACAAAGAATGCTGAGTTGCATCCAAAGAACACCATACCTACTGTGAAGCATGGGGGTGGAAACATCATGCTTTGGGGCTGTTTTTCTGCAAAGGGACCAGGACGACTGATCCGTGTAAAGGAAAGAATGAATGGGGCCATGTATCGTGAGATTTTGAGTGAAAACCTCCTTCCATCAGCAAGGGCATTGAAGATGAAACGTGGCTGGGTCTTTCAGCATGACAATGATCCCAAACACACCGCCTGGGCAACGAAGGAGTGGCTTCGTAAGAAGCATTTCAAGGTCCTGGAGTGGCCTAGCCAGTCTCCAGATCTCAACCCCATAGAAAATCTTTGAAAGTCCGTGTTGCCCAGCGACAGCCCCAAAACATCACTGCTCTAGAGGAGATCTGCATGGAGGAATGGGCCAAAATACCAGCAACAGTGTGTGAAAACCTTGTGAAGACTTACAGAAAACGTTTGACCCGTGTCATTGCCAACAAAGGGTATATAACAAAGTATTGAGAAACTTTTGTTATTGACCAAATACTTATTTTCCACCATAATTTGAAAATAAATTCATAAAAAATCCTACAATGTGATTTTCTGGATTTTTTTTCTTCTCATTTTGTCTGTCATAGTTGACGTGTACCTATGATGAAACCTCATGATTACAGGCCTCTCTCATCTTTTTAAGTGGGAGAACTTGCACAATTGGTGGCTGACTAAATACTTTTGTCCCCCACTGTATGTACATGTGGGTAGAGTTAAAGTGACTGAGCATAGATAATAAACAGAGTAGCAGAGGCGTAAAAGAGGGGGTGGGGTGGGGTGGACAGTGCAAATAGTCCGGGTAGCCATGATTAGCTGTTCAGGCATCTTATGGCTTGGGCGTAGAAGCTGTTAAGAAGCCTTTTGGACCTAGACGTGGTGCTCCGGTACCGCTTGCCGTGTGGTAGCAGAGAGAACAGTCTATGAACACTCTGACACCACCTGGTATAGAGGTCCTGGATGGCAGGAAGCTTGGCCCCAGTGATGTACTGGGCTGTACACACTACCCTCTGTAGTGCCTTGTGGTCGGAGGCCGAGCAGTTGCCATACCAGGCGGTGATGCAACTAGTCAGGATGCTCTCGATGGTGCAGCTGTAGAACCTTTTGAGGATCTGAGGACCCATGCTAAATATTTTCAGTCTCCTGAGGGGGAATAGTCTTTGTAGTGCCCTCTTCACGACTGTCTTGGTGTGTTTGGAAAATGATAGTTTTTTGGTAATGTGGACGCCAAGGAACTTGAAGCTCTCAACCTGTTCCACTACAGCCCCGTGGATAAGAATGGGGGCATGCTCAGTCCTCTTTTTTTTCCCTGTAGTCTACAATCATCTCCTTTGCCTTGATCACGTTGAGGGAGAGGTTGTTGTCCTGGCACCACACGGCCAGATCTCTCTCTGACCTCCTCCCTATAGGCTGTCTCATCGTTGTCGGTGATCAGGCCTACCACTGTTGTGTCGTCGGCAAATGTAATGATGGTGTTGGAGTCGTGCCTGGCCATGCAGTCATGGGTGAACAGGGAGTACATGAGGGGACTGAGCACGCACCCCTGAGGGGGCCCCATGTTGAGGATCAGCCTGGCAGATGTGTTGTTACCTACCCTTATCACCTGGGGATGGCCCGTTAGGAAGTCCAGGATCCAGTTGCAGAGGCAGGTGTTTAGTCCCAGGGTCCTTAGCTTAGTGATGAGCTTTGAGGGCACTATGGTGTTGAACGCTGAGCTGTAGTCAATGAATAGCATTCTCACGTAGGTGTTCCTCTTGTCCAGGTGGGAAATGGCAGTGTGGAGTGCAATAGAGATTGCATCATCTGTGGATCTGTTGGGGCGGTTTGCAAATTGGAGTGGGTCTAGGGTTTCTGGGATAATGGTGTTGATGTGAGCCATGACCAGCCTTTCAAAGCACTCCATGGCTACAGACGTGAGTGCTACGGGTCGGTAGTCATTTAGGCAGGTTATCTTAGTGTTCTTGGGCACAGGGACTATGGTGGTCTGCTTGAAACATGTTGGTATTACAGACTCAGTCTGGGACATGTTGAAAATGTCAGTGAAGACACTTGCCAGTTAGTCAGCGCATGCTCAGAGTACACATCCTGGTAATCTGTCTGTGAATGTGTGAATGTTGACCTGCTTAAAAGTCTTACTCACATCGGCTACGGAGAGCATGATCACATAGTCATCCGGAACAACTGATGCTCTCATGCATGCTTCAGTGTTGCTTGCATAGAAGCGAGCATAGAAGTGATTTAGCTCGTCTGGTAGGCTTGTGTCACTGGGCAGCTCGCGGCTGTGCTCTCTTTGTAGTCTGTCAGAACCAGTGTAGTATGATTCAATCTTAGTCCTATATTGACTCTTTGCCTGTTTGATGGTTCTTTGGAGGGCATAGTGGGATTTCTTATAAGTGTCCGGGTTAGAGTCCCGCTCCTTGAAAATGGCAGCTCTACCCTTTAGCTCAGTGCGGATGTTGCCTGTAATCCATGGCTTCTGGTTGGGGTATGTGCGTACGGTCACTGTGGGGACGACGTCATCGATGCACTTATTGATGAAGCCAGTGACTGATGTGGTGTACTTCTCAATGCTACCGGAAGAATCCCGGAAGATATTCCAGTCTGTGCTAGCAAAACAGTCCTGTAGCTTAGCATCTGCGTCATCTGACCACTTCCTTATTAACCGGGTCACTGGTGCTTCCTGCTTTAGTGTTTGCTTATAATTTATGGTCAGATTTGCCAAATGGAGGGCGAGGGAGAGCTTTGTATGCGTCTCTGTGTGTGGAGTAAAGGTGGTCTAGAGTATTTTTTTCCTCTGGTTGCACATTTAACATGCTGGTAGAAATTAGGTAGAATGGATTTAAGTTTCCCTGCATTATAGTCCCCGGCCACTAGGAGCGCTGCCTTTGGATGAGCATTTTCCTGTTTGCTTATGGCCTTATACAGCTCTTTTTGAGTGCAATCTTAGTGCCAGCATCGGTTTGTGGTGGTAAATAGACAGCTACGAAAAATATAGATGAAAACTCTCTTGGTAAATAGTGTGGTCTACAGCTTACCATGAGATACTCTACCTCAGGTGAGCAAAACGTCGAGACTGCCTTAGTATTAGATTTTATGCACCAGCTGTTGTTTACAAATATACACAGACTGCCACCCCTTTTCTTACCGGAGTCAGACGTTCTATCCTGCCAATGTAGCGTATATCCCGCCAGCTGTATGTTATCCATGTCGTCGTTCAGCCACAACTCGTGAAATATAAGATATTACAGTTTTTAATGTCCTGTTTGTAGGAAAACCTTGATATTAGGTCATCTAATTTATTTTCAAATGATTGAATGTTGGCTAATAGGATTGATGGAAGAGGCAGTTTACTCACTCACCGTCGGATCCTTACAAGGCACCCCGACCTACGTCCACGATATCTCTGTCTCTTTCTCATGCGAATGACAGGGATTTGGGCCTTGTCAGGAGTCTGTAGAATAGCCTTTGCGTCTGACTCGTTGAATAATTTTTTTTTTGTCCAATACGAGGTGAGTAATCGCTGTCCTGATATCCAGAAGTTCTTTTTGGTCATAAGAGACGGTGGCAGAAACATAATGTACAGAATAAATTACAAATAACGCGATAAAACACACATAATAGTACAATTGGTTAGGCCGTAGTCTGTCATGTCACAAGTCTTTGCGCTGTACCATTGGCATAACCTAGCAATATCACTTGTGGTTAGTTGGTAAATAGATGCTTCTTGGACTATTGAATATGATACTGTGTGCAATAGGCCTTCTGTTCTTTTATTTGAGTTCCTTATTTGCGAACTTATTTCTATTGTACGATGAATTGTTTGGTATTTGTAGAGGGTCAGACACATCTACGCTGTGTGTGTGGTGAGCTTTAGATTAGTTTGTCGTGTTTGTGTGTGTGTGTTGGCGTCAGTGGAGTGGAATTGAGGTGTGCTAGAGATATAGCAGCTTTCATAAACACCTGGCCAGAGTTAGTGTTGTGTACCACCACGGACGCTTGAATTGAAGTGGGCTACTTCCTTCCTGCCTGCCAATTAGTAAAACACTCCTTGAGCTTAAAAGGAAGAAAACCCAAAGGGTGCAAATGTCTAGAGGGTTCTTTGAAATATGCACTGGATAAAATTGGCATTCAACGTCAAGCAAGCAAATAACTAGTTAGTTAGGATTGTTTTCCCCTGTTTTGAACTCCACATAGAGTTTTACCACAGGGTTTTTATCAGGTCAAGGTAATGTGATTATGTTGTCCAGTCCTCGGGGGCCGGAGTGGTGTCACACTTTCCCCCCATCCCTAGCAAACATAGCTGATTAAACTAATTACATTTTAAACTGAAGATCATGATTAGTTGATTTATTGGACCGAGTTTGGGAAACACTGCTCTAGACTATGCTGGTAGCACTAGAAATGCCCTATGGCAGCTCAACATCAGTACGCTAGTGCAGCACGCTCACATGATATCAGCTATGTCATTGTTTAAAGATTTCTGAGGCAAATCAGAGAGAGAGGCAGGTTAACAGGACACTAAGGAGAGGGGAGAGAGAGGCAGGTTAACAGGACACTACGGAGAGGAGAGAGAGAGAGGCCGGTTAACAGGACACTAAGGAGAGGGGAGAGAGAGGCAGGTTAACAGGACACTAAGGAGAGGGGTGAGAGAGAGGCCGGTTAACAGGACACTAAGGAGAGGAGAGAGAGAGGCAGGTTAACAGGACACTAAGGAGAGGAGAGAGAGAGGCAGGTTAACAGGACACTAAGGAGAGGAGAGAGAGAGGCTGGTTAACAGGACACTAAGGAGAGGAGAGAGAGATAGGCCAGTTAACAGGACACTAAGGAGAGGGGAGAGAGAGGCTGGTTAACAGGACACTAAGGAGAGGAGAGAGAGAGGCAGGTTAACAGGACACTAAGGAGAGGAGAGAGAGAGGCAGGTTAACAGGACACTAAGGAGAGGAGAGAGAGATAGGCCAGTTAACAGGACACTAAGGAGAGTGGAGAGAGAGGCTGGTTAACAGGACACTAAGGAGAGGAGAGAGAGAGATGCCGGTTAACAGGACACTAAGGAGAGGGGAGAGAGAGGCCGGTTAACAGGACACTAAGGAGAGGGGTGAGAGGGGCCGGTTAACAGGACACTAAGGAGAGGAGAGAGAGATGCCGGTTAACAGGACATTAAGGAGAGGGGAGAGAGAGGCCGGTTAACAGGACACTAAGGAGAGGAGAGAGAGAGATGCCGGTTAACAGGACACTAAGGAGAGGGGAGAGAGAGGCCGGTTAACAGGACACTAAGTAGAGGAGAGAGAGATGCCGGTTAACAGGACACTAAGGAGAGGAGAGAGAGAGGCTGGTAAACAGGACACTAAGGAGAGGAGAGAGAGAGATGCCGGTTAACAGGACACTAAGGAGAGGGGAGAGAGAGGCCGGTTAACAGGACACTAAGTAGAGGGAGAGAGAGAGGCAGGTTAACAGGACACTAAGTAGAGGAGAGAGAGATGCCGGTTAACAGGACACTAAGGAGAGGAGAGAGAGAGGCTGGTAAACAGGACACTAAGGAGAGGAGAGAGAGAGAGGCTGGTTAACAGGACACTAAGGAGAGAAGAGAGAGAGAGGCCGGTTAACAGGACACTAAGGAGAGTGGAGAGAGAGGCTGGTTAACAGGACACTAAGTAGAGGGAGAGAGAGAGGCAGGTTAACAGGACACTAAGTAGAGGAGAGAGAGATGCCGGTTAACAGGACACTAAGGAGAGGAGAGAGAGAGGCCGATTAACAGGACACTAAGGAGAGGAGAGAGAGAGGCAGGTTAACAGGACACTAAGGAGAGAAGAGAGAGAGAGGCCGGTTAACAGGACACTAAGGAGAGTGGAGAGAGAGGCTGGTTAACAGGACACTAAGGAGAGAAGAGAGAGAGAGGCCGGTTAACAGGACACTAAGGAGAGGGGTGAGAGAGGCCGGTTAACAGGACACTAAGGAGAGTGGAGAGAGAGGCTGGTTAACAGGACACTAAGGAGAGGAGAGAGAGAGAGGCTGGTTAACAATACACTAAGGAGAGAAGAGAGAGAGAGGCCGGTTAACAGGACACTAAGGAGAGAAGAGAGAGAGAGGCAGGTTAACAGGACACTAAGGAGAGGAGAGAGAGAGATGCCGGTTAACAGGACACTAAGGAGAGGGGAGAGAGAGGCCGGTTAACAGGACACTAAGGAGAGGGAGAGAGAGGCAGGTTAACAGGACACTAAGGAGAGGAGAGAGAGAGAGGCAGGTTAACAGGACACTAAGGAGAGGAGAGAGAGAGGCAGGTTAACAGGACACTAAGTAGAGGGAGAGAGAGAGGCAGGTTAACAGGACACTAAGTAGAGGAGAGAGAGATGCCGGTTAACAGGACACTAAGGAGAGGAGAGAGAGAGAGGCTGGTAAACAGGACACTAAGGAGAGGAGAGAGAGAGAGGCTGGTTAACAGGACACTAAGGAGAGAAGAGAGAGAGGCAGGTTAACAGGACACTAAGTAGAGGAGAGAGAGATGCCGGTTAACAGGACACTAAGGAGAGGAGAGAGAGAGGCCGATTAACAGGACACTAAGGAGAGGAGAGAGAGAGGCAGGTTAACAGGACACTAAGGAGAGAAGAGAGAGAGAGGCCGGTTAACAGGACACTAAGGAGAGTGGAGAGAGAGGCTGGTTAACAGGACACTAAGGAGAGAAGAGAGAGAGAGGCCGGTTAACAGGACACTAAGGAGAGGGGTGAGAGAGGCCGGTTAACAGTACATTAAGGAGACTGGGAGAGAGAGGTCGATTAACAGGACACTAAGGAGTGGAGAGAGAGGCTGGTTAACAGGACACTAAGGAGAGAAGAGAGAGAGAGGCCGGTTAACAGGACAATAAGGAGAGGAGAGAGAGATGCCGGTTAACAGGACACTAAGGAGAGGAGAGAGAGAGAGGCCGGTTAACAGGACACTAAGGAGAGTGGAGAGAGAGGCTGGTTAACAGGACACTAAGGAGAGGAGAGAGCGAGGCAGGTTAACAGTACATTAAGGAGACTGGGAGAGAGAGGTCGATTAACAGGACACTAAGGAGAGGGGTGAGAGGGGCCGGTTAACAGGACACTAAGGAGAGGGGAGAGAGAGGCCGGTTAACAGGACACTAAGGAGAGGGAGAGAGAGGCAGGTTAACAGGACACTAAGGAGAGGAGAGAGAGAGGCAGGTTAACAGTACATTAAGGAGACTGGGAGAGAGAGGCCGATTAACAGGACACTAAGGAGAGTGGAGAGAGAGGCTGGTTAACAGGACACTAAGGAGAGGAGAGAGAGAGGCTGGTTAACAGGACACTTAGGAGAGGAGAGAGAGAGATGCCGGTTAACAGGACACTAAGGAGAGGGGAGAGAGAGGCCGGTTAACAGGACACTAAGGAGAGGGGTGAGAGGGGCAGGTTAACAGGACACTAAGGAGAGGGAGAGAGAGGCCGGTTAACAGGACACTAAGGAGAGGGGAGAGAGAGGCCGGTTAACAGGACACTAAGGAGAGGGGTGAGAGGGGCAGGTTAACAGGACACTAAGTAGAGGGAGAGAGCGAGAGGCTGGTTAACAAGACACTAAGGAGAGAAGAGAGAGAGAGGCCGGTTAACAGGACACTAAGGAGAGTGGAGAGAGAGGCTGGTTAACAGGACACTAAGGAGAGAAGAGAGAGAGAGGCCGGTTAACAGGACACTAAGGAGAGGGGTGAGAGAGGCCGGTTAACAGGACACTAAGGAGAGGGGTGAGAGGGGCCGGTTAACAGGACACTAAGGAGAGGGAGAGAGAGGCAGGTTAACAGTACATTAAGGAGACTGGGAGAGAGAGGCCGATTAACAGGACACTAAGGAGAGGGGTGAGAGGGGCAGGTTAACAGGACACTAAGGAGAGGAGAGCGAGAGGCAGGTTAACAGTACATTAAGGAGACTGGGAGAGAGAGGCCGATTAACAGGACACTAAGGAGTGGAGAGAGAGGCTGGTTAACAGGACACTAAGGAGAGGAGAGAGAGAGATGCCGGTTAACAGGACACTAAGGAGAGGGGAGAGAGAGGCCGGTTAACAGGACACTAAGGAGAGGGGTGAGAGGGGCCGGTTAACAGGACACTAAGGAGAGGGAGAGAGAGGCCGGTTAACAGGACACTAAGTAGAGGAGAGAGAGAGGTAGGTTAACAGGACACTAAGGAGAGGGGAGAGAGAGGCAGGTTAACAGGACACTAAGGAGAGGAGAGAGAGAGGCAGGTTAACAGTACATTAAGGAGACTGGGAGAGAGAGGCCGATTAACAGGACACTAAGGAGAGGAGAGAGAGAGGCAGGTTAACAGTACATTAAGGAAACTGGGAGAGAGAGGCCGATTAACAGGACACTAAGGAGTGGAGAGAGAGGCTGGTTAACAGGACACTAAGGAGAGGAGAGAGAGAGATGCCGGTTAACAGGACACTAAGGAGAGGGGAGAGAGAGGCCGGTTAACAGGACACTAAGGAGAGGGGTGAGAGGGGCCGGTTAACAGGACACTAAGGAGAGGGAGAGAGAGGCCGGTTAACAGGACACTAAGTAGAGGAGAGAGAGAGGTAGGTTAACAGGACACTAAGGAGAGGGGAGAGAGAGGCAGGTTAACAGGACACTAAGGAGAGGAGAGAGAGAGGCAGGTTAACAGTACATTAAGGAGACTGGGAGAGAGAGGCCGATTAACAGGACACTAAGGAGAGGAGAGAGAGAGGCAGGTTAACAGTACATTAAGGAAACTGGGAGAGAGAGGCCGATTAACAGGACACTAAGGAGTGGAGAGAGAGGCTGGTTAACAGGACACTAAGGAGAGGAGAGAGAGAGATGCCGGTTAACAGGACACTAAGGAGAGGGGAGAGAGAGGCCGGTTAACAGGACACTAAGGAGAGGGGTGAGAGGGGCCGGTTAACAGGACACTAAGGAGAGGGAGAGAGAGGCCGGTTAACAGGACACTAAGTAGAGGAGAGAGAGAGGTAGGTTAACAGGACACTAAGGAGAGGGGAGAGAGAGGCAGGTTAACAGGACACTAAGGAGAGGAGAGAGAGAGGCAGGTTAACAGTAGATTAAGGAGACTGGGAGAGAGAGGCCGATTAACAGGACACTAAGAAGAGGAGAGAGAGAGGCCGGTTAACAGGACAATAAGGAGAGGAGAGAGAGATGCAGGTTAACAGTAGATTAAGGAGACTGGGAGAGAGAGGCCGATTAACGGGACACTAAGGAGAGGAGAGAGAGAGGCAGGTTAACAGGACACTAAGGAGAGGAGAGAGAGACGCAGGTTAACAGGAGACTTAGGAGAGGAGAAAGAGAGGCAGGTTTACAGGACACTAAGGAGATGGGAGAGAGAGGCAGGTTAACAGGACACTAAGGAGAGGGGAGAGAGAGAGGCTGGTTAACAGGACACTAAGGAGAGGAGGGAGAGGCAGGTTAACATGACACTAAGGAGAGGAGAGAGAGGCTGGTTAACAGGACACTAAGGAGAGGAGAGAGAGAGAGGCCGGTTAACAGGAAACTAAGGAGAGGGGTGAGAGGGGCAGGTTAACAGGACACTAAGGAGAGGGGAGAGAGAGAGGCAGGTTAACAGGACATTAAGGAGAGGGGAGAGAGAGGCAGGTTAACAGGACACTAAGGAGAGGAGAGAGAGAGGCAGGTTAACAGTACATTAAGGAGACTGGGAGAGAGAGGCCGATTAACAGGACACTAAGGAGTGGAGAGAGAGGCTGGTTAACAGGAGACTAAGGAGAGGAGAGAGAGAGATGCCGGTTAACAGGACACTAAGGAGAGGAGAGAGAGATGCCGGTTAACAGGACACTAAGGAGAGGGGAGAGAGAGGCCGGTTAACAGGACACTAAGGAGAAGGAGAGAGAGAGGCCGGTTAACAGGACACTAAGGAGAGGGGAGAGAGAGGCAGGTTAACAGGACACTAAGGAGATGGGAGAGAGAGGCAGGTTAACAGGACACTAAGGAGAGGGGAGAGAGAGAGGCTGGTTAACAGGACACTAAGGAGAGGAGGGAGAGGCAGGTTAACATGACACTAAGGAGAGGAGAGAGAGGCCGGTTAACAGGACACTAAGGAGAGGGGAGAGAGAGGCCGGTTAACAGGAAACTAAGGAGAGGGGTGAGAGGGGCCGGTTAACAGGACACTAAGGAGAGGGGAGAGAGAGAGGCCGGTTAACAGGACATTAAGGAGAGGGGAGAGAGAGGCAGGTTAACAGGACACTAAGGAGAGGAGAGAGAGAGGCAGGTTAACAGTACATTAAGGAGACTGGGAGAGAGAGGCCGATTAACAGGACACTAAGGAGTGGAGAGAGAGGCTGGTTAACAGGAGACTAAGGAGAGGAGAGAGAGATGCCGGTTAACAGGACACTAAGGAGAGGAGAGAGAGAGATGCCGGTTAACAGGACACTAAGGAGAGGGGAGAGAGAGGCCGGTTAACAGGACACTAAGTAGAAGGAGAGAGAGAGGCCGGTTAACAGGACACTAAGGAGAGGGGAGAGAGAGGCAAGTTAACAGGACACTAAGGAGAGGAGAGAGAGAGGCAGGTTAACAGTACATTAAGGAGACTGGGAGAGAGAGGTCGATTAACAGGACACTAAGGAGAGGAGAGAGAGAGGCCGGTTAACAGAACAATAAGGAGAGGAGAGAGAGATGCCGGTTAACGGGACACTAAGGAGAGGAGAGAGAGAGGCAGGTTAACAGGACACTAAGGAGCTCCTGAGGACACTAAGGAGAGGAGAGAGAGGCCGGTTAACAGGACACTAAGGAGAGGGGAGAGAGAGGCCGGTTAACAGGACACTAAGGAGAGGGGTGAGAGAGGCCGGTTAACAGGACACTAAGTAGAGGGAGAGAGAGAGGCCGGTTAACAGGACACTAAGGAGAGGGGAGAGAGAGGCCAGTTAACAGGACACTAAGGAGAGGAGAGAGAGAGGCAGGTTAACAGTACACTAAGGAGAGGGGTGAGAGAGGCAGGTTAACAGTACACTAAGGAGAGGGGGAGAGAGAGGCAGGTTAACAGGACACTAAGTAGAGGAGAGGGAGAGGCAGTTTAACAGGACACTAAGGAGAGGGGAGAGAGAGGCCGGTTAACAGGACACTAAGGAGAGGGGGAGAGAGAGGCAGGTTAACAGGACACTATGTAGAGGAGAGAGAGGCCGGTTAACAGGACACTAAGGAGAGGAGAGAGAGAGGCTGGTTAACAGGACACTAAGGAGGGGGAGAGAGAGAGGCCGGTTAACAGGACACTAAGGAGAGGGGAGAGAGAGGCAGGTTAACAGGACACTAAGGAGAGGAGAGAGAGAGGCAGGTTAACAGTACATTAAGGAGAGGGGAGAGAGAGGCAGGTTAACAGGACACTAAGGAGAGGAGAGAGAGACGCAGGTTAACAGTACATTAAGGAGACTGGGAGAGAGAGGCCGATTAACAGGACACTAAGGAGAGGAGAGAGAGGCCGGTTAACAGGACACTAAGGAGAGGGGAGAGAGAGGCCGGTTAACAGGACACTAAGGAGAGGAGAGATAGGCCGGTTAACAGGACACTAAGGAGAGGGGAGAGAGAGGCCGGTTAACAGGACACTAAGGAGAGGGGTGAGAGGGGCCGGTTAACAGGACACTAAGGAGAGGGAGAGAGAGGCCGGTTAACAGGACACTAAGTAGAGGAGAGAGAGAGGTAGGTTAACAGGACACTAAGGAGAGGGGAGAGAGAGGCAGGTTAACAGGACACTAAGGAGAGGAGAGAGAGAGGCAGGTTAACAGTACATTAAGGAGACTGGGAGAGAGAGGCCGATTAACAGGACACTAAGATGAGGAGAGAGAGAGGCCGGTTAACAGGACAATAAGGAGAGGAGAGAGAGATGCCGGTTAACGGGACACTAAGGAGAGGAGAGAGAGACGCAGGTTAACAGGACACTTAGGAGAGGAGAAAGAGAGGCAGGTTTACAGGACACTAAGGAGATGGGAGAGAGAGGCAGGTTAACAGGACACTAAGGAGAGGAGGGAGAGAGGCCGGTTAACAGGACACTAAGGAGAGGGGAGAGAGAGGCCGGTTAACAGGAAACTAAGGAGAGGGGTGAGAGGGGCCGGTTAACAGGACACTAAGGAGAGGGGAGAGAGAGAGGCCGGTTAACAGGACATTAAGGAGAGGAGAAAGAGAGGCAGGTTAACAGTACATTAAGGAGACTGGGAGAGAGAGGCCGATTAATAGGACACTAAGGAGTGGAGAGAGAGGCTGGTTAACAGGAGACTAAGGAGAGGAGAGAGAGAGATGCCGGTTAACAGGACACTAAGGAGAGGAGAGAGAGAGATGCCGGTTAACAGGACACTAAGGAGAGGGGAGAGAGAGGCCGGTTAACAGGACACTAAGTAGAAGGAGAGAGAGAGGCCGGTTAACAGGACACTAAGGAGAGGGGAGAGAGAGGCCAGTTAACAGGACACTAAGTAGAAGGAGAGAGAGAGGCCGGTTAACAGGACACTAAGGAGAGGAGAGAGAGAGGCCGGTTAACAGGACACTAAGGAGCTCCTGAGGACACTAAGGAGAGGAGAGAGAGGCCGGTTAACAGGACACTAAGGAGAGGGGTGAGAGAGGCCGGTTAACAGGACACTAAGGAGAGGGGAGAGAGAGGCCGGTTAACAGGACACTAAGGAGAGGGGTGAGAGAGGCCGGTTAACAGGACACTAAGTAGAGGGAGAGAGAGAGGCCGGTTAACAGGACACTAAGGAGAGGGGAGAGAGAGGCCAGTTAACAGGACACTAAGGAGAGGAGAGAGAGAGGCAGGTTAACAGTACACTAAGGAGAGGGGGAGAGAGAGGCAGGTTAACAGGACACTAAGTAGAGGAGAGGGAGAGGCAGGTTAACAGGACACTAAGGAGAGGGAGAGAGAGGCCGGTTAACAGGACACTAAGGAGAGGGGGAGAGAGAGGCAGGTTAACAGGACACTATGTAGAGGAGAGAAAGGCCGGTTAACAGGACACTAAGGAGAGGAGAGAGAGAGGCTGGTTAACAGGACACTAAGGAGAGGGAGAGAGAGAGGCCGGTTAACAGGACACTAAGGAGAGGGGAGAGAAAGGCAGGTTAACAGGACACTAAGGAGAGGAGAGAGAGAGGCAGGTTAACAGTACATTAAGGAGACTGGGAGAGAGAGGCCGATTAACAGGACACTAAGGAGTGGAGAGAGAGGCTGGTTAACAGGACACTAAGGAGAGGAGAGAGAGAGATGCCGGTTAACAGGACACTAAGGAGAGGGGAGAGAGAGGCCGGTTAACAGGACACTAAGGAGAGGGGTGAAAGGGGCCGGTTAACAGGACACTAAGTATAGGGAGAGAGAGAGGCCGGTTAACAGGACACTAAGGAGAGGGGAGAGAGAGGCAGGTTAACAGGACAGTAAGGAGAGGAGAGAGAGGCATGTTAACAGGACACTAAGGAGAGGGGAGAGAGAGGCCAGTTAACAGTACATTAAGGAGACTGGGAGAGAGAGGCCGATTAACAGGACACTAAGAAGAGGAGAGAGAGAGGCCAGTTAACAGGACAATAAGGAGAGGAGAGAGAGATGCCGGTTAACGGGACACTAAGGAGAGGAGAGAGAGAGGCCGGTTAACAGGACACTAAGGAGAGGGGAGAGAGAGGCAGGTTAACAGGACACTAAGGAGAGGAGAGAGAGAGGCAGGTTAACAGTACACTAAGGAGAGGGGAGAGAGAGGCAGGTTAACAGGACACTAAGGAGAGGAGAGAGAGACGCAGGTTAACAGGACACTAAGGAGAGGGGAGAGAGAGAGGCTGGTTAACAGGACACTAAGGAGAGGAGGGAGAGGCAGGTTAACAGGACACTAAGGAGAGGAGAGAGAGGCCGGTTAACAGGACACTAAGGAGAGGGGAGAGAGAGGCCGGTTAACAGGAAACTAAGGAGAGGGGTGAGAGGGGCCGGTTAACAGGACACTAAGTAGAGGGAGAGAGAGAGGCCGGTTAACAGGACATTAAGGAGAGGGGAGAGAGAGGCAGGTTAACAGGACACTAAGGAGAGGAGAGAGAGAGGCAGGTTAACAGTACATTAAGGAGACTGGGAGAGAGAGGCCGATTAACAGGACACTAAGGAGAGGAGAGAGAGGCCGGTTAACAGGACACTAAGGAGAGGGGAGAGAGAGGCCGGTTAACAGGACACTAAGGAGAGGAGAGATAGGCCGGTTAACAGGACACTAAGGAGAGGGGAGAGAGAGGCAGGTTAACAGGACACTAAGTAGAGGGAGAGAGAGAGGCCTGTTAACAGGACATTAAGGAGAGGGGAGAGAGAGGCAGGTTAACAGGACACTAAGGAGAGGAGAAGGGAGAGGCAGGTTAACAGTACATTAAGGAGACTGGGAGAGAGAGGCCGATTAACAGGACACTAAGGAGTGGAGAGAGAGAGGCCGGTTAACAGGACACTAAGGAGAGGGGAGAGAGAGGCTGGTTAACAGGACACTAAGGAGAGGAGAGAGAGAGGCCGGTTAACAGGACACTAAGGAGAGGAGAGAGAGAGATGCCGGTTAACAGGACACTAAGGAGTGGGGAGAGAGAGGCCGGTTAACAGGACACTAAGGAGAGGGGTGAGAGAGGCCGGTTAACAGGACACTAAGGAGAGGGGTGAGAGGGGCCGGTTAACAGGACACTAAGGAGAGGAGAGAGAGAGGCTGGTTAACAGGACACTAAGGAGAGGGGAGAGAGAGGCAGGTTAACAGGACACTAAGGAGAGGAGAGAGAGAGGCAGGTTAACAGTACATTAAGGAGACTGGGAGAGAGAGGCCGATTAACAGGACACTAAGGAGAGGAGAGAGAGAGGCCGGTTAACAGAACAATAAGGAGAGGAGAGAGAGAGGCTGGTTAACAGGACACTAAGGAGAGGGGAGAGAGAGGCAGGTTAACAGGACACTAAGGAGAGGAGAGAGAGAGGCCGGTTAACAGGACACTAAGGAGAGGGGAGAGAGAGGCAGGTTAACAGGACACTAAGGAGAGGGGAGAGAGAGAGGCTGGTTAACAGGACACTAAGGAGAGGAGGGAGAGGCAGGTTAACAGGACACTAAGGAGAGGAGAGAGAGGCCGGTTAACAGGACACTAAGGAGAGGGGAGAGAGAGGCCGGTTAACAGGAAACTAAGGAGAGGGGTGAGAGGGGCCGGTTAACAGGACACTAAGGAGAGGGAGAGAGAGGCAGGTTAACAGGACATTATGGAGAGGGGAGAGAGAGGCAGGTTAACAGGACACTAAGTAGAGGAGAGAGAGAGGCAGTTTAACAGTACATTAAGGAGACTGGGAGAGAGAGGCCGATTAACAGGACACTAAGGAGTGGAGAGAGAGGCTGGTTAACAGGACACTAAGGAGAGGAGAGAGAGAGATGCCGGTTAACAGGACACTAAGGGGAGAGATAGGCCGGTTAACAGGACACTAAGGAGAGGGGTGAGAGGGGCCAGTTAACAGGACACTAAGGAGAGGAGAAAGAGAGGCAGGTTAACAGTACACTAAGGAGAGGGGGAGAGAGAGGCAGGTTAACAGGACACTATGTAGAGGAGAGAGAGGCCGGTTAACAGGACACTAAGGAGAGGAGAGAGAGAGGCTGGTTAACAGGACACTAAGGAGAGAAGAGAGAGAGAGGCTGGTTAACAGGACACTAAGGAGTGGAGAGAGAGAGAGGCCGGTTAACAGGACACTAAGGAGAGGGGAGAGAGAGGCCGGTTAACAGGACACTAAGGAGAGGGGTGAGAGAGGCCTTTTAACAGGACACTAAGTAGAGGGAGAGAGAGAGGCCGGTTAACAGGACACTAAGGAGAGGGGAGAGAGAGGCCAGTTAACAGGACACTAAGGAGAGGAGAGAGAGAGGCAGGTTAACAGTACACTAAGGAGAGGGGGAGAGAGAGGCAGGTTAACAGGACACTATGTAGAGGAGAGAGAGGCCGGTTAACAGGACACTAAGGAGAAGAGAGAGAGAGGCTGGTTAACAGGACACTAAGGAGAGAAGAGAGAGAGAGGCTGGTTAACAGGACACTAAGGAGTGGAGAGAGAGAGAGGCCGGTTAACAGGACACTAAGGAGAGTGGAGAGAGAGGCTGGTTAACAGGACACTAAGGAGAGGAGAGAGAGAGATGCCGGTTAACAGGACACTAAGGAGAGGGGAGAGAGAGGCCGGTTAACAGGACACTAAGGAGAGGAGAGAGAGGCCGGTTAACAGGACACTAAGGAGAGGGGAGAGAGAGGCAGGTTAACAGGACACTAAGTAGAGGGAGAGAGAGAGGCAGGTTAACAGTACATTAAGGAGACTGGGAGAGAGAGGCCGATTAACAGGACACTAAGGAGAGGAGAGAGAGAGGCCGGTTAACAGGACACTAAGGAGAGGAGAGAGAGAGTGCAGTTAACAGGACACTAAGGAGAGAGAGAGAGGCAGTTAACAGGACACTAAGGAGAGGAGAGAGAGAGGCTGGTTAACAGGACACTAAGTAGAGGAGAGAGAGATGCCGTTAACAGGACACTAAAAGGAGAGAGAGAGCTGGTCTGGGACACTAAGGAGAGGAGAGAGAGAGGCTGGTGTAACAGGACACTAAGGAGAGAGAGAGGCAGTTAACAGGACACTAAGGAGAGTGGAGAGAGAGCTGGTACTAAGGACACTAAGGAGAGGGAGAGAGAATGCCGTTAACAGGACACTAAGGAGAGGAGAGAGAGGCGTGTTAACAGGACACTAAGGAGAGGGGAGAGAGAGGGCGGTTAACAGGACACTAAGGAGAGGGAGAGAGAGGCAGGTTAACAGTACATTAAGGAGACTGGGAGAGAGAGGTCGATTAACAGGACACTAAGGAGAGGGAGAGAGAGGCGGTTAACAGGACACTAAGGAGAGAGAGAGAGAGATGCAGTTAACAGGACACTAAGGAGAGGAGAGAGAGGCAGTTAACAGGACACTAAGGAGAGTGAGAGAGAGGCTGGTTAACAGGACACTAAGGAGAGGAGAGAGAGAGATGCGGTTAACAGGACACTAAGAGAGAGGAGAGAGAGGCAGTTAACAGGACACTAAGGAGAGGAGAGAGAGAGCTGGTGCTGACAGGACACTAAGGAGAGGGGGGAAGAGAGGCGGTTACCGGGACACTAAGGAGAAGTGGAGAGAGACTGGTGCTAACAGGACACTAAGGAGAGAAGAGAGAGAGATGCCGTTAACAGGACACTAAGGAGAGGGGAGAGAGATGCCGGTTAACAGGACACTAAGGAGAGAGAGAGAGAGAGGCCGGTTAACAGGACACTAAGGAGAGGAGAGAGGCAGGTTAACAGGACACTAAGGAGAGGAGAGAGAGAGGCAGGTTAACAGTACATTAAGGAGACTGGGGAGAGAGAGGTCGATTAACAGGACACTAAGGAGTGGAGAGAGAGAGCCGGTTAACAGGACAATAAGGAGAGATAGGCCGGTTAACAGGACACTAAGGAGAGGGGGTGAGAGGGCCAGTTAACAGGACACTAAGGAGAGGAGAAAGAGAGGCAGGTTAACAGTACACTAAGGAGAGGGGAGAGAGAGGCAGGTTAACAGGACACTATGGAGGAGAGAGGAGGCCGGTTAACAGGACACTAAGGAGAGGAGAGAGAGAGCTGGTTAACAGGACACTAAGGAGAGAAGAGAGAGAGAGGCTGGTTAACAGGACACTAAGAGTAGAGAGGACGGTTAAAGGACACTAGGAGGAGAGAGGGCGGTTAACAGGACACTAAGGAGAGGGGATGAAGAGGCCTTTTAACAGGACACTAAGTAGAGGAGAGAGAGGCCGGTTAACAGGACACTAAGGAGAGGGGAGAGAGAGGCCAGTTAACAGGACACTAAGGAGAGGAGAGAGAGAGGCAGGTTAACAGTACACTAAGGAGAGGAGAGAGAGAGGCAGGTTAACAGGACACTATGTAGAGGAGAGAGAGGCCGGTTAACAGGACACTAAGGAGAGGAGAGAGAGAGGCTGGTTAACAGGACACTAAGGAGAGAAGAGAGAGAGAGCTGGTTAACAGGACACTAAGGAGAGAGAGAGAGAGGCGGTTAACAGGACACTAAGGAGAGTGGAGAGAGGCTGGTTAACAGGACACTAAGGAGAGGAGAGAGAGAGATGCCGGTTAACAGGACACTAAGGAGAGGGGAGAGAGAGGCGGTTAACAGGACACTAAGGAGAGGGAGAGAGGCGGTTAACAGGACACTAAGGAGAGAGAGAGAGCAGGTTAACAGGACACTAAGTAGAGGGAGAGAGAGAGGCAGGTTAACAGTACATTAAGGAGACTGGGAGAGAGAGGCCGATTAACAGGACACTAAGGAGAGGAGAGAGAGAGAGGCAGTTAACAGGACACTAAGGAGAGAAGAGAGATGCCGGTTAACGGGACACTAAGGAGAGAGAGAGAGAGGCCGGTTAACAGGACACTAAGGAGAGGGGAGAGAGAGGCTGGTTAACAGGACACTAAGTAGAGGAGAGAGAGAGTGCCGGTTAACAGGACACTAAGGAGAGGAGAGAGAGAGGCTGGTTAACAGGACACTAAGGAGAGGAGAGAGAGAGAGGCTGGTTAACAGGACACTAAGGAGAGAAGAGAGAGAGAGGCCGGTTAACAGGACACTAAGGAGAGTGGAGAGAGAGGCTGGTTAACAGGACACTAAGGAGAGGAGAGAGAGAGATGCCGGTTAACAGGACACTAAGGAGAGGGGAGAGAGAGGCCGGTTAACAGGACACTAAGGAGAGGGGTGAGAGGGGCCGGTTAACAGGACACTAAGGAGAGGAGAGAGCGAGGCAGGTTAACAGTACATTAAGGAGACTGGGAGAGAGAGGTCGATTAACAGGACACTAAGGAGAGGGGAGAGAGAGGCCGGTTAACAGGACACTAAGGAGAGGAGAGAGAGAGATGCCGGTTAACAGGACACTAAGGAGAGGGGAGAGAGAGGCCGGTTAACAGGACACTAAGGAGAGTGGAGAGAGAGGCTGGTTAACAGGACACTAAGGAGAGGAGAGAGAGATGCCGGTTAACAGGACACTAAGGAGAGGGGAGAGAGAGGCCGGTTAACAGGACACTAAGGAGAGGGGAGAGAGAGAGGCTGGTTAACAGGACACTAAGGAGAGGGGGAGAGAGAGGCCGGTTAACAGGACACTAAGGAGAGTGGAGAGAGAGGCTGGTTAACAGGACACTAAGGAGAGGAGAGAGAGAGATGCCGGTTAACAGGACACTAAGGAGAGGGGAGAGAGATGCCGGTTAACAGGACACTAAGGAGAGGGGAGAGAGAGGCCGGTTAACAGGACACTAAGGAGAGGAGAGAGCGAGGCAGGTTAACAGGACACTAAGGAGAGGAGAGAGCGAGGCAGGTTAACAGTACATTAAGGAGACTGGGAGAGAGAGGTCGATTAACAGGACACTAAGGAGTGGAGAGAGAGGCCGGTTAACAGGACAATAAGGAGAGGAGAGAGAGATGCCGGTTAACAGGACACTAAGGAGGGGAGAGAGAGAGAGGCTGGTTAACAAGACACTAAGGAGAGAAGAGAGAGAGAGGCCGGTTAACAGGACACTAAGGAGAGTGGAGAGAGAGGCTGGTTAACAGGACACTAAGGAGAGAAGAGAGAGAGAGGCCGGTTAACAGGACACTAAGGAGAGGGGTGAGAGAGGCCGGTTAACAGGACACTAAGGAGAGGGGTGAGAGGGGCCGGTTAACAGGACAGTAAGGAGACTGGGAGAGAGAGGCCGATTAACAGGACACTAAGGAGAGGGAAGATGCCGTTCCTTCCTTATGCAGTGTGGATTAGTGTTCGATCTACAGCCCTACTCTTATGCCACAGACAAGGCTAGGATAGCCTTTGTGATTGAGTTGCTGCGTGGTCGAGCGCTGGAGTGGGCTTCAGCCGTTTGGGAACGACAGGATCCCTGCATGGCTTCATACCAGGGGTTCACGGCCGAGATGAGAAGCTCTTCGACCATTCCGTCCGAGGGAGGGACGCGGCTAGGCGCCTGTTTTCGCTTCGCCAAGGAACTTCGCAGCGTGGCCGACTTCGTGATCGAGTTCAAGACGTTGGCTGTGGAGAGTGGGTGGAATGAGGAGGCTCTGCAAGCGGCCTTTTACCAGGGTCTGTCGGAGCAGCTCAAGGATGAGTTGATCTCCTATCCGGAGCCTAGTGACCTGGACAGCTTGGTAGCCTTGTCTATTCGGGTGGATAATCGAGTCCGAGAGCGAAGGAGGGAGAAGCAATGGGTTCCGTCCAACCGATCAGCTTCTCAGTTCCCAGTCGGGTCGGGTGGTGGACCAGAACACGTCGATCATTCTCCACCACAAAGGATTAGTGGAGAGGTCCTCTCTCCCGATTCTGAACCCATGCAAGTGGGGCGGCACGGGTTAACCCAGGAGGAGCGTCAACATAGACGTAAGACCAACTGCTGCCTCTACTGTGGTAGCTCGGGACATTACATCTCCACTTGTTCCCGGCGGTCGTCAAACTGCCCGGCTCGCTAAAGTTGGGAGGACTTTTAGCGAGCCAGTTTCAACCTCTCAGTACCTCTGTCAGACCCCGTTTCCCGGCTACCCCTTGTGAACAGGAATCAGAGCTTAGCGATTAACGCTTTATCGATTCAGGTGCCGATGGAAGCTTTCTTGATGCCGAGTTGGTGGAACAGCTGGGGCTTTCCAAGGAGCAATTGCCGGAAGCCATTGAAGCGACCACTCTGAACGGCAGTAGTCTGGCACGTATCACGATGAGGACTGAACCGGTTAAGATGCGGTTGTCGGGGAATCATTCTGAGATGATTTCATTCTTCATTCTGCCGTCTTCCCATGTTCCTCTGGTCCTTGGATACCCCTGGCTGAAGGAACACAATCCCACGTTCGATTGGGTGACGGGCAAGGTAACGAAGTTGGAGCCTTGATTGTCATGCTAACTGTCTCAAGACTGCCTGCCCCCATTCGGTTCCCAGTCAGGTGATTGAGGCTAAACCCCCCAGATTTGTCCCTGGTTCCCGAGACATATCACGATTTGGGGGAAGTTTTCAGTAAGCAGAAGGCTCTGTCACTCCCTCCCCACCGACCATATGATTGTGCCATCAACCTGTTCCCTGGAGCTGTCTACCCCAAGGGAAGGTTATACAGTATCTCCCGACCTGAACGTGAGGCTTTGGAGACCTACATCAAGGAGTCCCTAGCTGCTGGTCTCGTTCGTCCCTCGTCATCACCCCTGGGGGCAGGATTCTTCTTTGTGGGTAAGAAGGATGGCTCTCTTCGACCGTGTATTGATTATCGGGGGTTGAATGACATCACGGTCAAGAACAAGTATCCCCTGCCATTGATGAGTTCTGCCTTCGACTCCTTACAGGGTGCTACGGTGTTCACCAAGCTAGACCTACGCAATGCGTATCACATGGTCCGGATCAGAGAGGGGGACGAGTGGTTGACGGGTTTCAATACACCGATGGGTCACTTCGAGTATCAGGTGATGCCGTTTGGACTGACCAATGCTCCAGCGGTATTCCAGAGTATGGTGAACGACGTCCTGAGAGATATGATCGGTCTCTTTGTGTTTGTTTACCTGGATGACATTCTGATCTTCTTGAAGGAACCTTCCGACCACGTCCAGCATGTCCGGCAGGTTCTGCAGCGATTGTTGGAGAATCGCCTGTTCGTGAAGGCCGAGAAGTGCGAGTTTCACGCCCACACGACATCCTTTCTCGGGTACATCATCTCCAGGGGAGAGATTAGGATGGACCAGGAGAAGGTTAGAGCGGTTCTGGAATGGGCCCAGCCCGGTACGAGATTGCAGCTCCAGAGATTTTTGGGGGTTTGCAATTTCTACCGCAGATTCATCCGGGATTACAGCCGTGTGGCCGCTCCGTTAACTGCCTTGACTTCCAGTATCAGGACCTTCAAGTGGAATCCGGAGGCGGATCGAGCGTTTCTGGATTTGAAGAGGCGATTCACCAACGCTCCGATTCTCTCTCAACCGGACACGGCCCGTCAGTTCGTCGTTGAAGTGGACGCGTCTGATGTGGGAGTTGGCGCCATCCTGTCGCAGCGATGCTCCACGGACAGTAAACTCCATCCCTGCGCCTACTACTCGTCGCCTTTCGCCTGCGGAGAGGAATTACGATGTGGGTAACCGGGAGCTTCTGCGGTGAAACTTGCCTTGGAGGAGTGGCGCCACTGGTTGGAGGGGCGGAGCAACCGTTTATTGTCTGGACTGACCACAAGAATCTTGCTTACGTGCAATCGGCTAAACGTCTCAACTCCCGTCAGGCCAGGTGGGCGTTGTTTTTCGGACGATTCAAGTTTTCCCTGACGTTCCGACCTGGATCTAAGAACGGCAAGGCGGGACGCCTTGTCCCGGATGTTCTCCAAGACGGAGGAGAGTGGGTCCAAGACCGAGACAATTCTCCCCGGAACTGCGTCGTGGGAGCAGTTATGTGGAAGATTGAGGAGGAGGTGCTGGCGGCCCTTCGGACTCAGCCCGGTCCCGGTAACGGTCCACCCGGTCGGTTGTTTGTGCCTGAGTCGGTTCGTCCTGCTGTCCTCAAATGGTCCCACGCCAGCAAGATGGCTTGTCACCCTGGCGTGGCTCGGACAATGGCGTTTCTTCGCAGACGTTTTTGGTGGCCTGCCATGGCCGAGGATACTCGGGGTTTTGTTGCTGCCTGTCCAGTGTGTGCACAGAATAAGAGTACCAATCGGCCCAGCTCTGGACTACTTCACCCCCCTTCCTATTCCCCGGCGACCATGGTCGCATCTGGCCCTGGACTTCGTCACTGGGTTGCCCGCTTCTGAGGGGAACACGGTCGTTCTGACTATCGTGGACAGATTCAGCAAGTTCGCCCACTTTGTGCCAATTGCCAAGCTTCCCTCTGCCTCGGAGACGTCCGAGATCCTGGTTAGGGAGGTTTTCAGGGTCCACGGGTTGCCCAGTGATATCGTTTCCGACCGTGGCCCTCAGTTTACCTCTGCTGTCTGGAAGTCCTTCTGTTTGGCCATTGGAGCTACAGTCAGTCTCACATCTGGTTTTCACCCCCAATCCAATGGTCAGGCGGAGAGAGCCAACCAGAAGATGGAATCCACGCTACGCTGTCTGGTCTCTTCCAACCCCACCTCCTGGGTCTCTCAGTTGCCTTGGGTTGAGTATGCCCACAATACTCTCCCTACATCTGCCACTGGGATGTCTCCCTTCCAGTGCCTGTATGGCTACCAACCTCCCCTGTTCCCTTCTCAGGAGAGGGAGCTCTCAGTGCCTTCTGTTCAGGCCCATATTCGTCGTTGCCACCGGACCTGGCATCGGGCCAGAAAGGCACTCCTTAGAGTTTCGGACCGGTATCAGCTCCAGGCGAATCGTCGCCGGATCCCCGCTCCCACCTATACCATCGGAGATAGGGTTTGGTTGGCCACACGGGATCTTCCGTTACGGACTGAGTCTAGGAAGTTGTTACCGAAGTTCATTGGTCCGTTTGTGGTGGAGAAGGTGATCAATCCAGTGGCAGTTCGACTCAAACTACCGAGGACGCTCAGAGTCCATCCCACCTTTCATGTCTCCTGCCTCAAGCCTGTCTTCCTCAGTCCTCTGTTGCCTCCTCCGCCTCCTCCTCCTCCTCCTCGGATGATCGGAGGTGGTCCTGCCTACACGGTGCGTCGCATCATGGATTCCAGACGGCGGGGCCGGGGTTTCCAGTATCTCGTGGACTGGGAGGGGTATGGTCCTGAAGAGAGGAGTTGGATTCCGCGGCGACAGGTCCTAGATGCTGACCTCATCAGTGACTTCTACCGCCTCCATCCTGGCGCTCCGGGGAGTCCGCCCGGTGGCGTTCGGCCGGAGGGGGGTACTGTAACGATCCCGGCAGTCTGAGTCGGGTCCTGTCTGGTGACTAGTTTTTCTGTTCGTGATCTCCAGTTTCCCGAGGGTTCGGGAACGCTCCGGGGAGCTCTCTTGATTTCCGCACCTGCATCCCATCAGCAATCTGCACACCTGGTCCTGATCATCACCCTTCTTAGGCTCTGGCCTAACATCCAGTTCCTGCCGGATCGTTAGCCATGAACAGTATGTTTGTCCGTGTATCAGCCTTGGAACATCTAGCGTTAGTTTTGTTGTTTTGCACCTTGTTGACTTGCTGTGTACTCACCTCCGTTTTGTTCTGTCTGCAGTCTCTCACCCGGAACCTTCACCCAACCTCTGCCTGATGGTCGGCGGCTGCCGAGCCATACTGGACCTACCACTGCACCCTCAACAACCCATCCACGCCACCCGCTCTGTTCCCTGGATTATTCAGCCTCACTCGGGAATCTATTAAATAAACACTCACCTTTGTCTCAACGTACCTTGTCCTGGTCTGCTTCTGGGTTCTGGCTTAGCAACTCGTGACATACGTTCTAATATGATGACAGGAATAAGTATATTTCAAGCCAGAATCTAACAGGTAGAAAAGTGAATGTTTGTCTGTCTCTCAACTTCATAATTGCATTGATGGCAGTGGAGTCATGTTTGTAACTTGCCCTATGTTTGACAGCCACATTTCAGGATAGTCAGACGGGGCATCTCCAGAAGAAGATTGAGGGGCTTTACCTCAGTGTGAAACAGAGGAAACACTACCTCTACCGTTTGACAGGTAAGCCCCAACAACATTATGACCTCAAACACATTATTAATCAAGCAGTAAAACTGATTTGTGAAAGAAAATGCATTAGTCATACACATCAGACCATGTTTATGATCAAATGTAGGCATGACCTATGTTATTAATTGATCTAATGCAAACAATTTATTAAACTGAGAAATGACGTGACCATAAACAGCAGTTGTGAGCAACAACTCTGCATACCTTGTTATAACTGCATGACAAATGCTTTAGAAATCAGTTGATTGCTTTGTACTCGCTTTGTCTGTGCCTCTATCGTAGCTCTATAACTTATAGTCATGTAATATATCTGAATATACAGTCCGTCTAATCACCCCTTTTTATTCAGACGGCAACAAGAGGCATCAGATTCTGAGAAATTGTTGAGGACAAAGCAGCCTTGACAAATTCAAAAAATAAAATAACGGAAAAGTGGTGCGTGCATATGTATTCACCCCCTTTTGCTATGAAGCCCCTAAATAAGATCTAGTGCAACCAATTACCTTCAGAAGTCACATAATTAGTTAGATTGCACACAGGTGGACTTTATTTAAGTGTCACATGATCTCAGTTTAAATACACCTGTTCTGAAAGGCTCCAGAGTCTGCAACACCACTAAGCAAGGGGCACCACCAAGCAAGCGGCACCATGAAGACCAAGGAGCTCTCCAAACAGGTCAGGGGCAAAGTTGTGGAGAAGTACAGATCAGGGGTTGGGTTATAAAAAATCCATTATAAAAAAATTGAAAGAATATGGCACCACAACAAACCTGCCAAGAGAGGACCACCCACCAAAACTCACGGACCAGGCAAGGAAGGCATTAATCAGAGAGGCAACAAAGATACCAAAGATAACCCTGAAGGAGCTGCAAAGCTCCAAAGCGGATATTGGAGTATCTGTCCATATGACCACTTTAAGCCGTACACTCCACAGAGCTGGGATTTACGGAAGAGTGGCCAGAAAAAAAGCCATTGCTTAAAGAAAAAAATAAGCAAACACGTTTGGTGTTCGCCAAAAGGCATGTGGAAGACTCCCCAAACATATGGAAGAAGGTACTCTGTTCAGATGAGACTAAAATTGAGCTTTTTGGCCATCAAGGAAAACGCTATGTCTGGCGCAAACCCAACACCTCTCATCATCCCGAGAACACCATCCCCACAGGGAAGCATGGTGGTGGCAGCATCATTCTGTGGGGATGTTTTTCATCGGCAGGGACTGGGAAACTGGTCAGAATTGAAGGAATGATGGATGGCGCTAAATACAGGGAAATTCTTGAGGGAAACCTGTTTCAGTCTTCCAGAGATTTGAGACTGGGACGGAGGTTCACCTTCCAGCAGGACAATGACCCTGAGCAACTGCTAAAGCAACACTTGAGTGGTTTAAAGGGAAACATTTAAATGTCTTGGAATGGCCTAGTCAAAGCCCAGACCTCAATCGAATTGAGAATCTGTGGTATGACTTAACTTGAAGGAGCTGGAGCAGTTTTGCCTTGAAGAATGGGCACAAATCCCAGTGGCTAGATGTGCCAAGCTTATAGAGACATACCCCAAGAGACTTGCAGCTGTAATTGCTGCAAAAGGTGGCTCTACAAAGTATTGACTTTGGGGGGGTAAATAGTTATGCATGGTCAATTTTTCAGTTTTTTTGTCTTATTTCTTGTTTGTTTCACAATAAATATTTTGCATCTTCAAAGTGGTAGGCACAAGAAAAATGCCTAGGGGTGAATACTTTCGTAAGCCACTTTCGCGACCAGTTGAAGTCGGAAGTTTACATACACCTTAGTCAAAGACATTTAAACTCTGTTTTTCACAATTCCTGACATTTAATCATAGTATAAATTCCCTGTCTTAGGTCAGTTAGGATCACCACTTTTATTTTAAGAATATGAAATGTCAGAATAATAGTAGAGGGAATGATTTCTTTCAGCTTTTATTTCTTTCATCACATTTCCAGTGGGTCAGAAGTTTACATACACTCAATTAGTATTTGGTAGCATTGCCTTTTAAATTGTTTAAATTGGGTCAAATGTTTTGGGTAGCCTTCCACCAGCTTCCCACAATAAGTTGGGTGAATTTTGGCCCATTCCTCCTGACAGAGAAGGTGTAACTGAGTCAGGTTTGTAGGCCTCCTTGCTCACACATGCTTTTTTAGTTCTGCCCACACATTTTCTATAGGATTGAGGTCAGGGCTTTGTGATGGCCACTCCAACACCTTGACTTTGCTGTCCTTAAGCCATTTTGCCACAACTTTGGAAGTATGCTTGGGGTCATTGTCCGTTTGGAAGACCCATTTGCGACCAAGCTTTAACTTCCTGACTGTTGTCTTGAGATGTTGCTTCAATATATCCACATAATTTTCCTTCCTCATGATGCCATCTATTTTGTGAAGTGCACCAGTCCCTCCTGCAGCAAAGCACCCCCACAGCATGATGCTGCCACCCCCGTGCTTCACGGTTGGGATGGTGTTCTTCGGTTTGCAAGCAACCCCCTTTTTCCTCCAAACATAACGATGGCTTTTTCATGGCGTTTTTGGAGCAGTGGCTTCTTCCTTGCTGAGCGGCCTTTCAGGTTATGTCGATATAGGACTCGTTTTACAGTGGATATATATGCTTTTGTACCTGTTTCCTCCAGCATCTTCACAAGGTCCTTTGCTGCTGTTCTGGGATTGATTTGCACTTTTCGCACCAAAGTACGTTAATCTCTAGGAGACAGAACGTGTCTCCTTCCTGAGCGGTATGACGGCTGTGTGGTCCCATGGTGTTTATACTTGCGTACTATTGTTTGTACAGATGAACGTGGTACCTTCAGGTGTTTGGAAATTGCTCCCAAGGATGAACCAGACTTGTGGAGATCTACAAATTTTTTTCTGAGGTCTTGGCTGATTTCTTTTGATTTTTTTCCCCATGATGTCAAGCAAAGAGGCACTGAGTTTGAAGGTAGGCCTTGAAATACATCCACAGGTACACCTCCAATTGACTCAAATGATGTCAATTAGCCTATCAGAAGCTTCTAAAGCCATGACATCATTTTCTGGAATTTTCCAAGCTGTTTAAAGGCACAGTCAACTTAGTGTATGTAAACGTCTGACCCACTGGAATTGTGATACAGTGAAATAATCTGTCTGTAAACAATTGTTGGAAAAATTACTTGTGTCATGCACAAAGTAGATGTCCGAACCGACTTGCCAAAACTATAGTTTGTTAACAAGAAATGTGTGGAGTGGTTGAAAAACTAGTTTTAATGACTCCAACCTAAGTGTATGTAAACTTCCGACTTCAACTGTACATGTTGAAATTTATATATTTTTATTATTAAATTGTAATGCTGTGCGATAGCTTTCTCGAGTGCCTACTCAAATGCCACCCGTGCCTCATCCCGCTCTTTGCTCAAGATCATTTCTCTATTTGATAGAATTTTTTTAAAACCTTTTTATTTAACTAGGCAAGTCAGTTAAGAACAAATTCTTATTTACAATGACGGCCTACACCGGCCAAACCCGGACGATGCTGGGCCAATTGTGCGCCGCCCTATGGGACAGCCTGGAATAGAACCAGGGGGTCTGTAGTGACGCCTCAAGCACTGAGATGCAGTGCCTTAGACGCTGCGCCACTCGGGAGCCCATAACATAAACGTTATTGTATGTTTAACGTAGAAAAACAAGTACCAAAATGTGTGATCTTTTACTGTGAGACACAATCAAATATATATAAACTCAGCAAAAAAAGAAATGTCCCTTTTTCAGGACCCTGTCAAAGATAATTTGTAAAAATCAAAATGTAACTTCACAGATCTCCATTGTAAAGGGTTTAAACACTGTTTCGCATGCTTGTTCAATGAACCATAAACTATTAATGAACATGCACCTGTGAAACAGTCGTTAAGACACTAACAGCTTACAGACGGTAGGCAATTAAGGTCACAGTTATGAAAACTTAGGACACTAAAGAGGCCTTTCTACTGACTCTGAAAAACACCAAAAGAAAGATGCCCAGGGTCCCTGCTCATCTGCGTGAACGTGCCTTAGGCATGCTGCAAGGAGGCATGAGGACTGCAGATGCGGCCAGGGCAATAAATTGTAATGTCCGTACTGTGAGACGCCTAAGACAGCGCTACAGGGAGACAGGATGGACGGCTGATTGTCCTCGCAGTGGCAGACCACGTGTAACAACACCTGCATAGGATCGGTACATCCGAACATCACACCCGCGGGACAGGTACAGGATGGCAACAACAACTGCCCGAGTTACACCAGGATCGCACAATCCCTCCATCAGTGCTCAGACTGTCCGCAATAGGCTGAGAGAGGCTTGACTGAGGGCTTGTAGGCCTGTTGTAAGGCAGGTCCTCACCAGACATCACCGGCAACAACGTCACCTATGGGCACAAACCCACCATCGCTGGACCAGACAGAACTGGCATAAAGTGCTCTTCACTGACGAGTCGCGGTTTTGTCTCACCAGGGGTGATGGTCGGATTCGCATTTATCGTCGATTCACACATGACAGAATTAAATTGGTATATATTGTGGATGGTTGATTTTCATTATTGTGTGAACTGCATTATATTGTGCAAAAGCCTCCACAGTTAACACTCAAATGTTTTTGTTATTTATCTGTTTAAATGCATTTACATCTCAGGTGCGAACAATGCTGGTATTATATACAGGCCATAAATAAATTAGCTACGCCATCAAATATCTAATTAAAAGGCTAAATAGTTTTTTTCTGTTTATTATATGTTATGTATTATATGCAGAGTAATTGTTTATTTTAAGTTGGGTGCGGTATTCACCACAACCATAGGTATAATAAGAACACAGGTTAGTTCCGGTACAAATGATAAAATGTTAGTTCGGTTACTACGGAATCATGGGAGATTGAATTTCACAGTCCGTCACTCACAGCCAGACACTTAAGTCATGAAATAAATAGCTCAATAATTAGCTAAAAAGTATTTCCATGTGCTTACACGATTGATATTATTGATTGTCTTTTTACGTGATTAATAACGGCAAGCAGCTAGCTAAAAAGGCCCAATGCTCACTGGGGTTGCAACCCGCGGGAACCAAAAAGCTAACGTTAGCATACAAGATACTGTTGGCCAGAGCGAATATATATATATATATAACGTCCTGTCTACAAGATGAACCAATATACGTAACTGATTGAAATAAGAGTTTAGAATTATGCGGGCAGAAATACTAGATTATTTGTCATTTCTTTTCCGATAACTCCAAGTGATTTTAATTCAAGAAATCTGTTCCCAAGTATTCCCACGCATAATAGACATGTGAATGATACAAATGTAAGCAATGTTTGAAATGATTATGTTTTAGTCAAACTATATCTGTTTGGGCTTCTTGAGGTCAATTTGCAGTCTACAAATTATTTGTAATTATGAACCATCCGCTTCAGAAGAAATCGGCCCGTGGCTGAATCTAGTTGATGATCCCTGGCCTATAGGATATAGCCTACCTTTTAGGAGGACAATTTGCAGGCAGGGACAAATAATTCAGACTTATTGAAAATAAAAAGACGCAGCACTCGCTCACCATAGCAGCCTGACCTATGTGCACGTTGTGCCTTTTCCTTTTCAATGATTACATTTTTGATTGCACAAATAATTAATACTGCTCGGTTACCAAAGCGCAGCGTCTTGGCCCTTTCCAATGCCCGAGATGGTCACATTTGAGTACCCCAGGTAGTTCAACGCATTCAGCTATGGCACTGAGGGGTTTAGGTGGCAGGCCACCTCCTGAATGCAGAGAATACTCATTAGACAACAAAATAGTCTACTTTACAGTGTGCATAACATAGCAACTGAACTTTGGCCTAACTGTTTTTTCCATTTCCCTGCAGAAGTTGGCAATCTCCAACCTACATTCTGATAGGATGGTGTGCCAGCATTTTTCACATTCTTCAGGAGTTCTTATGGAAAAATTAAATGTGCGGATTATTGATTCAGAGATGGCCCTCCACACGTCCTTCTTGTGCTGGCTGGTCAATGTAGGACACGTGTCAAACTCATTCCACGGAGGGCTGCGTGTCTGCAGGTTTTCGCTCCTCCGTTTTACTTGATTGATGAATTAAGGTCACTAATTAGTAAGGAACTCCCCTCTGCTCGTTGTCTAGGTAAAGACCGGAGAAGCTAAGGAAGAGACGGGCGGTGTGTAACGATTTGCAAATCTGGAGACGTCAGACGCAGGTGGCGTTAGAGAGGGAGCGAAGTTTATGGCTCATATTTGATCGAAAGCGCTATGAATACATTTAGAAAGGGAGAGTAGGAAGGTAAATGGAGTCCCTTGAGAAAGCAAGAAACATATGTATGTCAGGAGAAGTGCAGTATTATCATAAGGAAACGTACACCTGGATGACAGAGAGGAATGGAGGGAAAAAGTGAGGCAGAGGAGGTCTAAGAGAGAGAGAGAGGGAGGAAGACTGAGCTTGAGTCTGTTAAAAATGGCGGAAAAAAGGGAGAAGGTTTGTTAAAGAAGAATGGTAGGAAATGTAAGCAAAGTGAGCTGAAGACCGGAGGAGAAATGGAAGTGAATAAGGGTGACGTATCGGAGGTGGAAGGTGTGGTGAAGTACTCGGAGCCCGAGGATTGCACAGAGGGTCAGGATGAAGATGAGTCTGTGACAGTAGGAGTGACGTTTTAGGAAAAAGTGGAGCCTTGCCTTTTGGCTGATCCATTTGTGGTTTCAAGATGGGTGAAAAGAGCGTTGGGTAAAGTGGAATCAGTGAGGGTAACCCGAAGTGGTCTAGTGATAATTGTTTGTGTTTCTGTTGGTCAGAGGGAGAAGGCGCTCAGATTTTAGACAAATGGGGGAAAGAATGGTGAATTGTTTCGCTCTCAAGAAAAGGGCGCCATTGAAAGGAGTGATTACTGGGGTAGCAGTAAATGTAAAAGTTGACCAACTGAAGGGGAAGATTCCCGGTGTGTGTGTGATGCTCGTCGTTTGGTGCGACACAAACGGGGGCGAGAGTGGGGAAACAGAGGAGTCATTGTCTGTTCTTTTGAGTTTTTAAGTTGAGTCTTTGCCGGATAAAGTGAAGTATATAAGTTATCCTGTACGAGTATGTGCCGAATACATTACGATGTTACAGGTGTCAAATTTATGGGCATGTGGCAGCAGTGTGTAGGAGGGAGGTTCCAAGGTGTGAGAAGTGTGCAGAAGGGCATGAGACAAAGGAATGTGTAGCATTGGGGAAAGTAGTGGTATGGGCTAATTGTAGGGGTGACCATGAGGCTGGGGATCAGAAATGTCCTGTGCTAGAGAGGCTATTTGAGGTTTCCAGGGTAAGAGTAGTGCAGAAGTTGTCATATGCTGAGGCAGTGAAGAAAGTAGAGGAAGATGGGTCAAGGGGGAGGAGTGGTGAGAGTAGTAGAGATGTACCAGTACAGAGGGATAGGACAACAATTGATATATGTTTCAGTAAGATTAGATTTTTAGCATTTATAGCAATGGTTATTAATTGTACTGCAGGGATGGAACGTAAGTCTAAGAAAATTGAGGTTGTGGTGGCAGCTGCAGAGAGATATTTGGGTGTGCGAGACTGGACATCAGAAGAGTTACAGGGAGTATTAAGTGATGTTCCATCTCAGGTTGAGGGCGTAAGGTACAAATAAATATATTTAAATAGTGGAGTGGGGTGGTGTAAGGGATCGGGGTTTGGCAGGATCTAGACAGAGTCTGACACTTCCCGATCTACTGAGAGGGGGGAGTCATCAGACTCGATCTGATTCACCTGAGTTCTGAGCACACCTGTCAGTAATTAGTATAGGATTTAAGGTGTGCTCAGAAGCTCAGTCGGCGCGAGGTATTGTTCCATTGTGACTTGCTAAGCGTTTTGTTCCGAGTGAGAGAGAGAGAGTTTGTTGTTTTGATTATCCGTGTATCCGACCAGTGCCTTGTTAGTTGACTCCCCGTATTGCTTAATCCTCTACTTGTCTACCCCAGTGATTACCGTTCTCGGATCCTGTGCCTGTGACATCGACTACGACTAGCCCGCTCCTTTGGTACCCCTGCCTGTCTATGCCTGGCCCGGTTTTGACCACAGCCCGCCCGACCACGATTAAGCCTTTCCCTTGTCTGTACTTTAATAAAGCATCGCTATTCTGCGATTGGATCTTACCACTCTGTCCGAGTATTCATTACAGAATACCTCGCCATTACCATGGATCCAGCAGAATTACAGAGGCGATGGGAGATACAGGAGAAACGCATGGATGAACTCCTACAGCTACTCAACGCTGGTGCAGCGGAAGGCACCACCCCGAGTACGGTCAGTCCTCGTCATGCACCTCCGATTTCTATACCGACAAGGTACGACGGGGAACCTGGCAAATGTCAGGGGTTTCTACTCCAGATGTCCCTGTATATGTCGTATAATCATTCCATGTTTTCCGATGACCGTAGCAGGGTGGATTTCATGATTTCTCTGCTAACGGGAAGAGCACTGGATTGGGCTACTGCGCTTTGGGCAGCTGAGGTCCCCGAGCTGAATGAGGAAGTTCAGTTCAAGAGACTGTTTCAAGAGGTGTTCGACCACCCAGTATCTGGGCGTAGTGTGGGAGATCAGCTATGCGAACTTCAGCAGGGCCGTCGCACAGTAGCCGACTACGCTTTAGAGTTTCGTACTATAGCAGCCGGTAGCGGATGGAGCGAGACTGCTTTGCTCACAGTTTTCCGTAGAGGGCTGCGCAAAGACGTACAGACTGAGTTGGCTTGTCGAGGAGATATCACTACGCTACATGAGTTTATCAAAATTGCCATCTCTATTGATAATCTTATAGTGCAACACAAGGCATCCACAGTTCGGGAGCCCTCGATCACTGGTCCTATGCAAGCGACAGAGCGGAGGAGAGAATCTGAGGAGGAACCTATGCAACTGGGACGGTCACCTCTACAAGGGTCGGTGAGACAACAACGTCGGCAAGACGGACTATGCCTGTATTGTGGTCAGTCGGGTCATTTCGTGCGTCAATGTCCGGTACGACCTAACCGTACCTCAGGATATCGCCTCGGAACTGCCAAACCGGTGAGTGAGACTCCAGTTTTGAACATTACAGCTAAACAAATGTATGTACCTGTTACCTTATCTGTCGGAGAGAAAGTGCGCAGGTTGGAAGGACTTATTGATTCCGGAGCGGCGGCCAGCTTTCTGGATATGGGTCTTGCTGAGGAGTTGGGAGTTCAACTTATTCCTATTCAACCTCCCCTGCGAGTCAACGCGCTAGACGGTGAGCCCATGGGCACTGGGTTCATTACGCACCGTACCGGGGAGATCAAGTTACAAGTGGGCGCCATACACCAGGAGAACATCTTTTTTTTCATCATCTCCGCTCCACGGGAGCCACTAGTTCTCGGCCACCCCTGGCTCGTCCTCCATGATCCGGTTTGAGTTTGACAAACTTGTTTTTAAAAAGGCTAGAAACTGAAAAGGGATGAGTAGTCCTATGTAAAGAGGGCAATGCGAGACAGCTGTTCATAATGTTCTCTCAAACTATTTGGGTGAGTTAGATTAGCCTACAGTGCCAACCTTTCATGCACCGGTGTGCCTGGGAGCAGTGGTGTAAAGTACTTAAGTAAAAATACTTCAAAGTACTAAAGTCGTTTTTTGGAGTATCTGTACTTTACTATTTATATTTTTGACTACTTTTACTTCACTACATTCCTAAAGAAAATATTGTACTTTTTACTCCATACATTTTCCCTGACAACCAGAAGTACTCGCTACATTTTAAATGCTTAGCAAGACAGGACAATTGTCAAATTCACACACTTATCAAGAGAACACGTGGTCATCCCTACTGCTTCTGGCCTGGCGGACTCCCTAAACACAAATGCATCTTTTGTAAACAACTCCACTACAAACTGTGCAAACTGATGTCCCAGACTACCGACAAAGAGAGAACCGGGGCGTAGTTATCAAGTGTCTCAGAATTACTCTATAGGAATCGCGCTAAAAGCATGACTGTGACCTAATTTACTCACCACTCAGAGTAGGACCCAAAAGGTAGATCAAGCGTCTCTCCCCTACACTCAACGATGAGTAGGGGTTTAGTATTATGGTTGATCTCAGTATGTTTTTAAGACATGAGAAGAGCCGTTAAGTGATGACAAACCATCATTTTTCAAGTTGTTCAAACCAATTATAGGCCCATCAACATAACGTTTTGATGTTTGATTTGTAGGCTATTAGATATGTCTTGTTTTATATTGTTATATTAAAATGCAATCATCATAAAATATGCAAAGGAGAACGATGTAGGCCTATTACAGCAACATTTGAGTAGTAGCCTAGGCTGGCTACTCAACTACAATAGATTTTGAGTGTACCACACAGCAATTCAACCACACCGGTGATGCATGCAGTGCAAAAAAAGGAAAAACATGTTTTAAGTTTAAATGTTACAACAACCTAATAGCTACATTTTTGTTATTTGGAGTTATTAAATACTTTTTGATTCAGGTCACAGCATATTATGCACATCTGCAAGCAGTGGTGATTTTAGCATGTAAATCTTGGTGTGGCAAACTCCCAAAACATTTTAGATGCATGCCAGCAAAGCCACTACACAACACCACACTAAACAATACATTAATTGCACTATAACAGTGACAAACGGTGCCCACAAACTGTTAGGGCCTACATAAAGCTGTCCCAACAGCAGAGCTTTCTTTTCGGCACCATGGAGTGAATCCTTACCACTGCTACACCTGGCTATCAGCAGAGCCTTGTCTGGCAGCGAAATAGTTCATTCAGCCTCATTTACTGCCTTTAAAAAAACATAGCTGATATGGCTGACTTGCTTAAACAAATGTGGTTTCTACTGACAATTGAGATGTACAAATTATGGCATAAGGGGACGACTCACGGATAAGAGGCAATCCGTAATTTCGATTAAGACATTAATGAGCGAGCTAGGACGGACGTAGTCAATATAACTATTTGTTCAGCACTTTTGAAATGTACAGCGACAGAATTCAGAACATGGGCCGTTCTTACAGTACTCTCCCTGTACACCAAGTCAGACCGTAGGATAAATAAAGGGGGCATATAAGCAGACAATGAAAGTTCTTACAAAATTCGATGATTACATTTCTCTAAAACAGGTTATAGGCTACATGTGCACCACCAAGTCAGAACAGTAGGCTAAGTTATGAGGGGGGAAAGGGACCAAATCATTAGGGTGAGACACATGGGCTACTAACAGCTTACTACACAACATACACTTATATTACTTTCTTAGCTACAGTATACATATCTCCCTGACATATTACATACTTAATGCAGGAGCATACAATACATTTTTGGACTCACCTTGTTGTGCTGTGCTCACATGAACAGGAAGGTGGCACGGCGGTCCTTGTGGGTAAATTATGTCATCAAACTTTGTCATCAAAGTCTGGAATTCTCTGGATTTATGGTGCTTTCAAGACAACTGGGAACTCCGAAAAAAACAAGGTTGAATCATGACGTCAGTGATCTTCAGGTCGGAGCTCTAGAAAGAGGCCCGAGTTCCCGACTTGGAATTCCGAGTTGGATGACCGTTCAAAATGTATTTTCCCAGTCAGAGCTCTTTCCCAGTTGTCTTGAACTCACTGAAGTCTGAGATTTCCCAGTTCCGAGTTTCCAGTTGTTTTGAACACGGCAGAAGTCATGCTGGATTGACACATGGCCAATGTATTCAACCTTTTCTGGCCCATGGCATGTGAAATCTTTATCCTTTTAACTTGGAAAAGAGACCCTTAAACCCAGACTTGGACCACACACCCAGTCCACTGAATAGCAGGCTAGTGATTGCTTTGCAACACTTGCAGTTAGCCACTGATTCCTTTCAAACCACTCATTGTTGAATTTGCGATTTCCAACTTGTTGTGTAAGCACCGATTCGTTTTATCTATAATTTGTCTTCATATGACAAGGATTGAAAAGGATTTGCCAGTAGATTGTCAACATGATTCATGATGATGACAGCTTGTCTAGATTGCTAGCTAAGATTTTGAAAGTATGACGTTGACATGATCAGTCCAATCAAAGCTACGGTAGATATAACGTGATTTGACGTCATTTGATCTGTGGCCAATGACCTTGAGCCTTCTTGGATGGGCACTTCTAATGTAACTCTATGGCAGCACCCAAGGGGCTTGACATTTCTAGCTCTCCCGTAGATTTTACGGTGACGTAGTGTCCCCATGAGTGACAGAACGCTGAGCCAATCACGGCGCAAATAGAGACCATATACCAACCCCTACTGAGATTTGCTGTGACATTTGCAACATTGTTCCAATATTGAAATTCTATCTCCAGCTGTCCCATAGTAATGCATGTGTAGGGTTTGGGACGAGACAGAAAGGCAGGCAGCTTTTCTCAGCCAGTCGAAATCATGAATCAGCATAATTTTTATGGATATATATACAAAGAAATGTCAATAGATAACAGGTAAAACAAAGTGAAATGCAGCTCGTTTACGGTCTTTTCAGCTTCAGTTTGAAGTGATTGTGTTAGCTGTGTTGTTGGCTAGCTCCTTTGAACAACAGTGTCCTGACGAGAAAGCAAATGTTCTATTCCAGTTGAAATTGCACATCATTAGCTCATTGTTATGGATGTACCCAAATAAATGTCAATAGAAAACAGCTTAAACAAATGCAAACGCGGCTACTTTGCTGTTATTCTGACTGTAAGTTAGACGTAGTAGAAAACAGCTTAAACAAATGCAAGCGCGGCTACTTTGCTGTTCTTCTGACTGTAAGTTAGACGTAGTTGGCTAGCTAGCAAGCAAGGGATAAGAACGTTTCCAGCCAATATGGCAATAGAACATTTAGAAAGAACGACTGGGTGGCATCCATAGATACAGAACCAAAAGACTTAACGACTGGGTCGCGTCTCTGGCAACTGAATCGATAGAACGAACGACCAGCTGACTTGGGTAGCAACCCTAGATTTGTGTCGGGTCTATAGAATGAATAAATCCATCAAAAGAATGTTTTTAATGAAAATTATTTATTTGAATATGTTGGGAACCTGTTGTATAAAAGTGATAATGCCATCGAAGCCGGTGTTTGGAGGATATATTGGCACAGTTTGCTGACAGCTTTTTGTTAGGTCCAAGGTTCTTCTCTCTGACACTAGTGCATGCAACTCAAAAAACACAACATAAGAAGGGAACCGCTATGGTCAACGATTCTCTGTTCTCTGTGTTTATATCTTTAAGCTGATTCAGGATGTCTGTACACTAATGGTGACTAATCAGACCACAATATGGACAACCAGGACTCTGACCTTCCTGATGAAGTAGCCTTGGAAGGTGACATCTCAGCTGGTGGTGTGAGGGATGGACATGGGTACAATGTTGGCCAGTCTCTCGGTCTCATGGATCACTGCATCAATGTAGGGCAGGTTTTTCCTGTCCTCTACCAAGGCCTGATGACTTCCTATGACCATCTCCTCTGGGAACCGGTCTGGAAAAAAGACTGGAAGTACCAATGTTACTATAACCCAGAGGTGAAACATCAATCTGAATGATCTTTAGCCTGTTATCTGTTCAGTGACTTGTGTTTCAGGTTGGCCTCTTGCCAGTGCTTACATCTAACAACACCCATGCCAATACAGTGCATTCGGAAAGGATTCACACCCCTTGACTTTTTCCACATTTTGTTATGTTACAGCCTTATTCTAAAATGGATTAAATAGTTTTCCCCCCCCCCTCATCAATCTACGCACAATACCCCGTAATGACAAAGCAAAAAAAAAGACATTGTTGGAAATTTATGTTTTTAAAAACACGGAAATATCACATTTACATAAGTATTCAGACCCTTTACTCAGTACTTTGTTGAAGCACTTTTTACAGCCTTGAGTCTTCTTGGGTATGATGCTACAAGCTTGGCACACCTGTGTTTGGGGAGTTTCTCCCATTCTTCTCTGCAGATCCTCTCAAGCTCTGTCAGGTTGCATGGGGAGCGTCGCTGCACAGCTATTTTCAGGTCTCTCCAGAGATGTTCGATCGGGTTCAAGTCCGGGCTCTGGCTGGGCCACTCAAGGACATTCAGAGACTTGTCCCGAAGACACTCCTGCGTTGTCTTGGCTGTGTGCTTAGGTCGTTGTCCTGTTGGAAGGTGAACCTTCGCCCTAGTCTGAGGTCCTGAGCGCTCTGGAGCAGGTTTTCATCAAGGATCGCTCTGATCCCAGTCCCTGCCGCTGAAAAAACATCCCCACAGCATGATGCTGTCACCACCATGCTTCACCGTGGGGATGGTGCCAAGTTTCCTCCAGATGTGATGCTTGGCATTAAGGCCAAAGGGTTTAATATTGGTTTCATCAGGTCTGCGAGCACTTTAGGTGCCTTTTGGCAAACTCCAAGCAGGCTGTGATGTGCCTTTTAATGAGGAGTGGCTTCCGTCTGGCCACTACCATAATGTTCTGATTGGTGGAGTGCTGCAGAGATTGTTGTCCTTCTGGAAGGTTCTCCCATCTCCACAGAGGAACTCTGGAGCTCTGTCAGAGTGACCATCGGGTTCTTGATCACCTCCCTGACCAAAGCCCTTCTCCCCCAATTGAGCAGTTTGGCTGGTCAGCCAGCTCTAGGAAGAGTCTTGGCGGTTCCAAACTTCTTCCATTTAAGAATGATGGAGGCCACTGTGTTCTTGGGGACCTTCAATGCTGCAGACATTTTTGATACCCTTCCCCAGATCTGTGCCTCGACACAATCCTGTCTCAGAGCTCTACGGACAATTCCTTCGACCTCATGGCTTGGATTTTGCTCTGATATGCACTGTCAATTGTGGGACCTTATCAAGACAAGTGTGTTCCTTTCCAGATCATGTCCAATCAATTGAATTTACCACAGGTGGACTCCAATCAAGTTGTAGAAACATCTTAAGGATGATCAATGGAAACAGGATGCACCTGAGATCAATTTCGAATCTCATTGCAAAGGGTCTGAATACTTATGTAAATAAGCTATATATATTTTTTGCTTTGTTATTATGTGGTATTGTGTGAGATTGATGAAGAAAATGTTTTATTTTAACCATTGTAGAATAAGGCTGTAACGTAACAAAATGTCGAAAAAGTCAAGGGGTCTGAATACTTATACTTATAATACACTGTATATCCTCCAAACACTGACTTCTCGGACATTAACACTGAAGTATTTTGTGGCTTGTCCCGAAGACACTCCTGCGTTGTCTTGGCTGTGTGCTTAGGTCGTTGTCCTGTTGGAAGGTGAACCTTCGCCCTAGTCTGAGGTCCTGAGCGCTATGGAGCAGGTTTTCATCAAGGATCGCTCTGATCCCAGTCCCTGCCGCTGAAAAAACATCCCCACAGCATGATGCTGTCACCACCATGCTTCACCGTGGGGATGGTGCCAAGTTTCCTCCAGATGTGATGCTTGGCATTAAGGCCAAAGGGTTTAATATTGGTTTCATCAGGTCTGCGAGCACTTTAGGTGCCTTTTGGCAAACTCCAAGCAGGCTGTGATGTGCCTTTTAATGAGGAGTGGCTTCCGTCTGGCCACTACCATAATGTTCTGATTGGTGGAGTGCTGCAGAGATTGTTGTCCTTCTGGAAGGTTCTCCCATCTCCACAGAGGAACTCTGGAGCTCTGTCAGAGTGACCATCGGGTTCTTGATCACCTCCCTGACCAAAGCCCTTCTCCCCCAATTGAGCAGTTTGGCTGGTCAGCCAGCTCTAGGAAGAGTCTTGGCGGTTCCAAACTTCTTCCATTTAAGAATGATGGAGGCCACTGTGTTCTTGGGGACCTTCAATGCTGCAGACATTTTTGATACCCTTCCCCAGATCTGTGCCTCGACACAATCCTGTCTCAGAGCTCTACGGACAATTCCTTCGACCTCATGGCTTGGATTTTGCTCTGATATGCACTGTCAACTGTGGGACCTTATCAAGACAAGTGTGTTCCTTTCCAGATCATGTCCAATCAATTGAATTTACCACAGGTGGACTCCAATCAAGTTGTAGAAACATCTTAAGGATGATCAATGGAAACAGGATGCACCTGAGATCAATTTCGAGTCTCATTGCAAAGGGTCTGAATACTTATGTAAATAAGCTATATATATTTTTTGCTTTGTTATTATGTGGTATTGTGTGAGATTGATGAAGAAAATGTTTTATTTTAACCATTGTAGAATAAGGCTGTAACGTAACAAAATGTCGAAAAAGTCAAGGGGTCTGAATACTTATACTTATAATACACTGTATATCCTCCAAACACTGACTTCTCGGACATTAACACTGAAGTATTTTGTGGCTTTTGTCGAATGTGTTCCAATGATCTAAAGTCGCGCTGTTGCTACTGCCTGTAAACACACAGTCCAAAGTGAATGATGGCAGGCCCATGTAGCAAATGGCTTATTTGCATATAAGCCTACTGTAGCTCTGATTGGCTATGGCACACTGGTCTCGTGAGACTCCGGTCCTGGACAAGATATGTTTTTATTGTGTTTTATTTACTACAGTGTCTATTAATTGTCCAAACGCACAGCCGTTTTCCCACTCCTATGTTTCTATAGAATTTTCACAAATGCCTTAGTATACGTCATTCCCAAACATTCTATGAATTTATGAAAACGTGAAAATGACCATATCTAAGTGCTCGCTTGTCAGAAAATGTAAAAAAAAAAAAACGTGTCATTCTTCCTGGTGGTGTATATTAACAGATTTTTATAATATTTCATGTTGCTAAAACGCTGTCAGTTCCACTTTAATAAAGGAGTATATATTAGCCTACATGTAGTGTGAATAGCAAAGTCATTTGCAGTTTGATTATTGCTGCTAAAATGCCACAATAATATCCTTAACAAATTAGCTAGGCCTATTTGATGTCCACCGTAACATTTTGGAATGTTCATTCAAATCGTTCAACTGAAATTGTTAGGTAATATGTTTGCTGCAAACGGAAGCCTTGTTGAACTCACCTCTTAACTTAAAAAACGTTTAGTTATTCTATTTGATCACTGAATCTGCGCAGCACCTGTCGACCCAATCCTTCCTCCCGTACTCGTATAGGCAATTGCAAGTTCCAGATAGGCCTTGTAAACATGGATGCAGGATGCAACCGAGAAATGTAAATACTTTGTTAGAAATGTTCAAACTACCACCAAAGGCTGACAGTTATAATTACAGCTTTAAGAATAATAAGAGCTAGTTGCCCCAATGCACGGTGCCAACTGTAAAGTTTGGTGGAGGAGGAATAATGGTCTGGGGCTGTTTTTCATGGTTCGGGCTAGGCCCCTTAGTTCCAGCGAAGGGATGCTACAGCATACAATGACATTCTAGACGATTCTGTGCTTCCAACTTTGTGGCAACAGTTTGGGGAAGGCCCTTTCCTGTTTCAGCATGACAATGCCCCTGTGCACAAAGCGAGATCTATACAGAAATGGTTTGTCAAGATCGGTGTGGAAGAACTTGACTGGCCTGCACAGAGACCTGAGCTCAACCCCCATCGAACACCTTTGGGATGAATTGGAACGCCGACTGTGAGCCAGGCCTAGTCGCCTAACATCAGTGCCTGACCTCACTAATGCTCTTGTCGCTGAATGGAAGCAAGTCCCCGCAGCAATGTTCCAACATCTAGTGTAACGCTATCCCAGAAGAGTGGAGGCTGTTATAGCAGCAAAGGGTGGACGAACTCCATATTAATGCCCATGATTTTGGAATGAGATGTTTGGCGAGCAGGTGTCCACATACTTTTGGTCATGTAGTGTAGTGTAGTGTAGTTCAGGGTTTCTAAAACTCTGTCCTGGGGTCTACCCCCCCCCTTTGTGCACGTTTTGGTTTTTGCCTTAGCACATCACATTCAAATAATCAAAGCTTGATGATGAGGTGGTTATTTGAATCCGCTGTGTAGTGCTAGGGCAAAAACCAAAATGTGCACCTAGGGGGAGCCCCATGACCGAGTTCAGGAAACCCTGATGTAGTTTATGTTTGTATGATGTTGTCGCTTGTATGTGTATGTTTTGTTTTGTATTTGTTTTGTAAGAACTGTTTTGTTTTGTAAGAACTGAATAAACATTTTAGCATAATAAAGGAAGGCACAATTTATAGTATAATATTTACACGAGTTTTGGGGAGGGGGGGCAAGTGTTTAAATTTAGCAATATAATAAGAGTCTGGTAGCAGCAGTTGTGATGTGTGTGTCTGTGTAGCATGAATGTGTGTGTGTAGGGTACAATCTCGAGTGTTAAATATTGACTATATACATAGCCCTTGTACCATGAACTATTGACAAACAGGACATACATGGTAGTGACATTGTTTGAAATCCTTTACATGTGGGCGTATGTGCCCTACACAGCAGGTGTGTGGACCTTTTTGTGTTTGAATGTGTTTTGTTTCCTCTCATATCATACCTAAACCTAGAAGTATAGCTATACATGTAATTCTCTCCTCACCAATATCGTTCCTTGTTATGGTCAACAACGTGTGTGCTTTTAATGTAATAGTTGTTTTCTTTGTAATTCAACAATGAACATGCCACTAGATGCCTCTCTAAATTAAGTAGGAACAGGTAATATATGTGTGTGTCACGTACGTTAAGAGACGGGTCGGACCAAGGTGCAGCGTGAAAGGCGTACATGTTTATTTAACTAATAAACACACGACACAGTAACCAAAATAACAAACTTAACCGTGACGGTCCAAAGGGCTAACACACAAGCCTAAACAGGAACACAACAAAATCCCACAACACAGGCAGGAAAACTGGCTGCCTAAGTATGATCCCCAATCAGAGACAACTGACTGAGCTTCTGATTGGGAACCACACCCGCCAAACATAGAAATCTACCGGTACCCCCTTTATATAGCCTCCCTACTGTTATTTTGTTTTACTGCTGCTCTTTAATTATTAGCTATTTTTTATTTTTTACTTATCTCTTTTTTACATAACACTTTTTTAAATTATTTTTTTACTGCATTGTTGGTTAAGGGCTTGTAAGTAAGCATTTCACTGTAATGTCTACACCTGTTGTATTCGGCGCATGTGGCAAATAAAATGTGATTTGATTTGATAATACATGAATGCTCTCTAACTGATCATGGTGGCTGTCCAATATGGGCCCAATATGTGGACAAACCAGACTCCATGCTGGGATAAACAGGGTACGAATGCTTAACCTCATGAAAACTTGTTAACTCCACATAGCACCTATAGGAAGGACATAGCCTGCTCTTAGATCTGTTTGTGCTGTCTTGCCAACTCCAACATTTGGCATGGCGTGACATTGAGCATTGAAGGTGGCAAGACAGATCTGGGACCAGGCTATAGGCAGGGCATGCTATGACCTGTTTTAACCCTAGTAATTACAGTAGGTCATTATTCATCATGAGTTGGCTCTCTATTCTCTTCCAGCTCAACATCTTGTCTGAAAACCTGAGTGGGTAAGGTTTGTTTCAAATTATGTTTTATTGGAGAGCAGCATTCTAAATGCAATATGCAAATCAGTGTGCTCCATTTTGTACATTAATGACAGGCAGGAACTAAATAATAATAATAATAATAATAATAATAATATGTTACAACAGGATGTCAAATGAAAATGCACATGTGAACAGAAAAGCTAAGTGCATGGAAAAAGACAGCAGTGACATCTATCTTCAGTAGCTCAATGCTTATTAGTGTTATCAGTAATAAATAAGTGTTTGTTTTCAGCCCTTGGCATGGCAACCTATTTATGATGCCTCTCTGCCTAGGTAGGGATACAATCTTATTGCTAGGCAGTGCAACAAACGAAAGCTGAGAGAGGAAGTGAAAAACGTTATGGTCCCAGGCAGTTGGTTTCTAATCGGGTTAGAGGGCGGAAGGTAGCTTAGTGGTTAAGAGCGTTGTGCCATTAACCGGAAGGTCGCTTGTTCTAATCTCCGAGCCGACTAGGTGAAAAATCTGTCGATGTGCCCTTGAGCAAGGCACTTAACCCTAATTGCTCCTGTAAGTCGCTCTGGATAAGAGCGTCTGCTAAATGACCAATTATTAATTTATTTATACTGGTATGACAAGAAGACGTGTATGTGTTTGCTTCAATTAATATCCATAAATACCCACATGTTCATATAGAACAAAAATAGTTGGTCAGTCCTATAAATGACCTGCTCATTAATGCCCCCAACTCCTTGTTATCTGGAGTCTTGATAAGGCCACTTCTATAGAACCTATAAAGTTCCAAAATCTTTTACTGAGTGAAAGTCAAATATTGTCTAACTGTAAGTCGCTCTGGATAAGAGCGTCTGTTAAATGACTAAAATGTAAATGTAAATGTGAGAGGAAAAGGGAACAATACAAATGTGACCTACAAATGTGAATTAGCAGGTAAGCAATTCGAGACCGGATAAAAAAGCACTATATATGCAATCAATTATTATTATCATTATTAATATGATTATCATTAAGGTAAATGCTCTCTCTCAAATTAAATGTTTCATAGCATGCCATTCTGAGTTGGCTGTTTTCAGAATGGAATTAAAACATTTTTAACAAATCCTTGTACAAAGTAATGTACAATAAACCATTCTGGGTACTAGTCTGTTTAGCTATACAGTAGTATCTTGCCACTCCTTGTCATGCTAAACATCTTTGGCACACGGAGTACAAGGAGTGGAATGTTAGTTAAACATAGACCAGGCTACATAATATGCTATCATAAAGTGAATGTATGCCTAGTATGAGGGCCAATAGCACTCCTGAATAAATCATTAACAGTATGTCCCAGTCTGCTAGAATGGCCCTCTGTCTGCTAGTCTGTTCAGATGCTAAAAGTCCAGGGATAGACAATTTAGGTGTAAGAATACAGCTCGTGCTATCGGATTTTATAGTGGATATCAAGGCGGTCCATAGGAACCTACTCACCGTCTAGTGAGCATCAAGATCACCGTGCACATTCAACACCCTGTGAAGTTCATTATAAATTATTTAATCTGTTGCTTAATAAACGGCATGGTTTCCCAATTCGTATTGGGAGGACCACACAACATATCATAGCGTGACTAAAATTTCACTTCGATATTATAGTTATTATATCAATATTTGCGCATAATATCGTTTCTGCAGCCATTTGTTGCATAATGAATTTTACGGATAGTAAAAGATCTCACCATTTCGAACGAACAAATGATCAGACTGCATGTATAAAATTGTACCGAAACTTCTTGTTTCCAACACAGCTGCAGCCGTCATGTTTAAAACTATATATGGTATGACTATACTCGCATAAAAACTGGATGGAAACGTGGTTATATATGGTATGACTTTACTCGCATAAAAACTGGATGGAAATGTGGTTATTGAGGCGATATTGAACAAATATCTTTCTCTCCTGTCACACTGTAAGGTATGATTTATTTTTCCCTTTTTAACTTGATTAACATTTGATCAACTAAATTTGACCAGTTATTTAAACATTGAAAACGACTCTTGTTACAATAAGATGAAATTGCATGTTTTGTTCCATTATGCCTTCATGTCGTCATGAGTATTACGGTAATACATTGCTATACCCGCGCTTGTGTGTGTGTAGATAGGCCTACATTCAAGTGTTATATTGGGTGCGTACACAATGTCTTCTAGTCCACTATACAAACTAGATTTGTTATTTGTAATAGACTACTACACAGCTGTCATTTGAATCGTAATGTCACTTTGACACCGCCAATGTCATAGCATATATGTCATTTCACATACTGTCATTCCCTGTAAAAGATTATGACCCCTTTCCATTAGAAGTGACAACACCAGTGACAGTTTATTTCTGATACAACAAATATTAGTGACTGTTAATGTCAAGTGTCATTATTTCTGAGAAGAAAATGTCTGCGTAATCCACATATCTTTATTCAGTCAAGCAGTGGCAGGAGATGACTTTCAACAGATCGCCTACAACTAGGCCTATACCTGAAAGTGCACGCACCTCAAACTGTGATAGGGACATCAGCGCGCTAAATGAAACAATTTTGACAGGTACGTTTTTACTGAATCTACATTTTCGAAATGTATGCCTATTCGATGCTAACACTTTAACCTACTAGACTAGGCTACTTTACATATTTCCATTCCTTTTGCGACGTTCAATGTGTTTCCATCGCATTTTCAACTCTATGGATTGTTTTTTCACAAAATCTGTTGCGCTAAATAAGAAATGTGAAGAAATGTGCATGTGCGCTCTAGCCAACAGCTGGTAGATACAGTACGGGCAGGCTGATCTACATTAAGACATTATTATGGATAAGAGCGAGAATATTTTATATTTGTCAAAGTAGTCAAGCATCGATTATCATGTCACCAGAATCAGAACCTCGATGTTTAGGCTATTGGAAAGGAGCATCAAGATCACCGTGTACTTTCAACACCCTGTGAAGTTCATTATAAATTATTTAATCTGTAGCTTAATAAACTGCATGGTTTCCCAAGTCGTAGTGGGAGGACCACACAACATATCATAGCGTGACTCAAATTTCACTTCAATATTTGCGCATAAAGGCGTTTCTGCCGCCATTTGTTGCATAATGAATTTTACGGATCGTAAAAGATCTCACCATTTCGAACGAACAAATGATCAGACTGCATGTATAAAATTGTACGGAAACTTCTTGTTTCCAACACAGCTGCAGCCGTCATGTTTAAACTATATATGGGATGACTTTACTCGCATAAAAACTGGATGGAAACGTGGTTATTGAGGCGATATTGAACAAAGATCTTTCTCTCCTGTCACACTGTAAGGTATGACTTATTTTTCCCTTTTTAACTTGATTAACATTTGATCAACTAAATATGACCAGTTATTAAAAAATTGAAAACGACACTTGTTACAATAAGATGAAATTGCATGTTTTGTTCCATTATGCCTTCATGCCGTCATGAGTATTACGGTAATATATTGCTATACCCGCGCTAGTGTGTGTGTGTAGATAGGCCTACATTCAAGTGTTATATTGGGTGCGTACACAATGTCTTCTAGTCCACTATACAAACTAGATTTGTTATTTGTAATAGACTACTACACAGCTGTCATTTGAATCGTAATGTAACTTTTCATAGCATGTATGTCATTTCACATACTATCATTCCCTGTAAAAGATTATGACCCCTTTCCATTAGAAGTGACAACACCAGTGACAGTTTATTTCTGAGAAGGAAATGTCTGTGTAATCCACAGATCTTTATTCAGTCAAGCTGTTAGAATATAATAGCAAATTAATTGAACAGAGTGGGCACATGCAGGTAAAACAGTATTTAGGCTAAGCTCTAACTAAGCACTTAAGTAAGTGGCCTTGAGCCAGAACGCTCATAGGTATGGGCACCAGTCTGTTTATCTATCATGCCACTCCTTGCCACTCCTGTCACGCTAAACATCTTATGCATATGACAAGGAGTACAAGGAGTGGAATGTTAGCTACATCCTGTTTCTGTATATATGAAGAAAAAAACGGAATGTCAAACCAATATCAAATCATGTGAAACAAGTGTAACATAGTAGCCTTAGGAAGTAAATATTATTATTATTATTATTATTATTATTATTATTATTATTATTATTATTATATATTTTTAAACACAAGTAGTTGAATACTGGAATGTAGGCCTATTTGGAAATACACTTAAAGTATTAGCATGTATTTGAAAATAGACAAATTGTCTGTTTTGGTATTTGAAAGAATGTATTTGAAAATATTTTCAAGTAGAAGGCCATTATAGGAAGTTATTTGAAAATACTTTCAAATACTTCCAATAGAAGTAGTGGTTTAGAGCCACATTATTTGAAAATACTCAAATGCATAGAAAATAAGTATTTCAATAACAAATAATAAAATACACATGTATTTGAACCCAGGTCTGAAACACGACTGACTAGTGTCTTATTGGTCCGATCTGCCCTTTAGTCACATCGATCTGTGTCTGACTGTGTCCGTGATGCGCTGCCTCGTTCAGAAGAAAACATGCCTTGTCATTTTATCTGCACTGCTACTGTACGTCCTCCTCCACTACTGGACTGGAAGGGCCACCACCACTGTTGATGTGGGACCAGGTCAGAGCTACAAGGCACAGAAGGTTCTGAATGATAGGCTGCAAGATGTCCCGAATAGTTCTGACAATATCCCATATGTCCTGAAGGAAAGTGTGGCAGGGGTGAGTTAATATGGACAAATGGTATTCCTGAATCCCTGCAGTACATTTAAACATTTAAGAGACGCATCCAATGCAAAAAACAAAAACCAGATATCTCTAGTTAAAACTGATGGATTTTGATGGGGATTTTTTAAATTATATAACTTAGTTACTTAGTTAATCGATTATAGGTGGTTAATATATAGTTGCAATCCCATTTCAATTCGGTCAATTCAAAGCAAACTGAAATTCCAGGTCCAATTACAATTTTCCTCATTGCTTTTAAAATGTTGAACTACTTCCTGATTCGACTCAATCAAATGAACCTGCATGGTTTCCATTGCACTAATAGTGCTTATTTTGTTGCACACTCTTGCCACCTGTCCACAACTTGTCCCTTGCTCTCTTCATTCATCTCCTTCAGGCATCTGGCACTGAATGGGTGTGTGTGTGTGGCAGATAGGAAGCCTGCCATAGACCTGCCCTTTGCTCAAGTGCTGTTCCCCCGTGTCTGGACCCAGGATGACTTCCACACAGCCTTCCAGGAGAAAGAGCTAGCCCAGGTGAAGAGTCACAGGCAGCAGGAGTACAACAGCTTCCAGCAGAGGTAACTGTACAGTACAATGAAGTGTTGTGCTGTGCTTTGCAGTGCTATATACAGGGTTCATTTGTAAAAGAGACCTAGGTCTCAACATGTCTTCCTGTTAAAATAAAATAAAAATAAAAAAGTACATTACACCATCATACTTTAGCTTGCGCTTATTTCTAGTCTGTCTAATTCTCCATGTTGGCTGCAGGTACCAGAGTCCCGCAGACCTCCTTGTTATAGCAGAAGCCAACAGTCCCCTGCAGTACCCTACCCAGGGGGTGGAGGTTCGCCCTCTCAAGACTATCGTTATCCCTGGTAGGACTAAACAAAGTAGTTATTCCACTGAAAAGATTTACACTCTGGGCAGAAGGGATTTTTGCAGCTTTGTTGTAAATATCACCTTTGCCCCAACCATAACCGTAGAACAGTTAAAAACAAAACTAACCTGACCTTATTACTGAAGATGAAATTCTCTTATCTTTTTTAAGGGTTGGGTCTGAAAGAAAAGCATAGACAACTTCATACAGTAAGTTTATCTCCATTTATAATACTACATTGAACAAAAATATAAAAGCAACATGCAACCATTTCAAACAGAATAGAAAACCAGTCAGTATCTGGTCTGACCACCATTTGCCTCATGCAGCGCACACATCTCCATTGCATAGAGTTGATTAGGCTGTTGATTGTGGCCTGTGGAATGTTGTCCGACTTGTCTTAAAAGGCTGTGCGAAGTTGCTGGATATTGGCGGGAACTGGAACATGCTGTTGTGCATCCCAAACATGCTCAATGGGTGACATCATATGTTATGTGAATTATTTAACAAACTATTTCAGTGTCTCTGTGCGTCTCCCAAAATCAAGAAACGGACAGAGTCCCGGTCTGCATAGTCAGAGATTTATTCATTGAGAATTCTGCCATCACAATTTCAGAGTCCATCTTTTATACTCACACGTCATACAAAAATCCCTCCCCTCTTAAGGCGGGCTGTAGTTTTCCACTTTAAAACTGCTCTCCTGACCATCAGTACACAGACACACACACACACACACACACACATACATACACACACACATGCATACACACACACATACATACACACACACACATATGCATTCCTTAGTTATCGCCGTCCTCACAATATCCTGCATACTCCATAAAAAGCCTAACTGTTTCTCTCCTCCCTAAATTGGGAGGCCCCTTTATCTTGGTTTCTCAGTTGTCTGTAGACAGTTCTCCTTGTCCTTTGTTGTCTGGTCTAACTCTTACTCACATTGCTAAATAGTAGCTCAATGTCATAGTCTTTACTGGTCCTACACTCACACATTCTAACACATTTCACACAGTTTCAGGGTGTAAGAATTAGTCATTAATAATTAATCTATCATCATGTTGGGTGAGTATGCAGGCAATGGAAGAACTGGGACATTTTCTGAAACATGAGGTAATGGCGGTGGATGAATGGCACGACAATGTGCCTCAGGATCTTATCACGGTATCTCTGTGCATTCAAATTGATATCGATAAAATGCTAATTTGAAAGAGAAGACTTTTGTGCATATGGAACATTTCTGGGATCTTTTATTTCAGCTTGGGACCAACACTTTACATGTTGCGTTTCGATTTTTGTTCAGTATACATGTGTTGTAGTGGCAGGTAGTCTAGCAGTTAGATTGTCTGGCCAGTAACCGAAAGGTCGTTGTCTATGTGCCCTTGAGCAAGGCACTTAAACTGTAAATCGCTCTGGATAAGAGTGCCTGCTAAATGACTAAAATGTTAAATCTTGAATCATGTTTAACATAAATTATATCTACAGTCATTATGTGGCCATTGTTTGAAGTTATTTGAATTGAATAGAATCCTCCCTCTCATCTCCTATAGGTGACTCTTACTGCTACCCTGGGGACATTTGATGTGTCAGCCACCGTAGACGGGGTCTCAGTTAGAGGACAGGGAGAGATGAACATGACTCTGTCCAGTAGACACCTCTCCACTCTGAACAGACAACTACAGTTTGTCACCTACACCAACACCCGGTTCCACCCCAGGACTGCTGACACAGGTGGGTCAGCCCCTCTGTGTGTGTCTAGTCCTGAGTTCTGATACCGCATTACAGGGTTTTGAAAATCAACTTTTTAGTGCCTGCAACTGTACAGGATCTGTATGCCAAGTCTGTTTACAATACTATACAATACAATGCAACTTTACTGTCCATTTAGTTACAGCGAAAAAAAGGAAATATGTCTTCTACGCTGTTCTCAATCCCCCAAGTCTTCATTATCATTCCTTGCCACTCCCTGTCACGCTAAACACTGAGTAGTATATGGATTCAAATATTAGCTGAACCTTTACAGGATTTCAGGCTACTCTATGCCCACCTGCCTGGGAATTTTTACTTCAGTACATCAATACAGAGATCTTTATAAACGTGTCACGCCCAGGGAGAGGCACACAACTAGTCTACACTATAATCTACACTATAAATCACAGTCCGTGTTTAGGCAAGAGAACATGCCGCACCTGGAGAAAAAGCATTGGGTACTGGAATTTGACATTCCATGTTACAGATTACAACTTGTTTGCTGAACGAGACTTGGACTCTGGAGAGCAATTCTAAGTTAATTTAGCTGTTTGTGAAAAAGAGATGTTAGCACAGAGGCAGACTGTTTTTTGTTTAGTTTTATGGTAGTTTTAATATTTAATGAAATTAACTATACTGTACTGTGATATACACAAGATATTAGAGTGATGAAATGTGTTTCTCTGTTCTATTCCAGTGCAATTTGAGACTGATGGACACCAGTCAGTTTTTACCATAAAGGTTGGACATGCTGTTATTCCTAAACTCTATCACTCAGCTTCCACTGGAGGTATGCATGTTGTTTATTTGGAATTTGACCACTGTACAGATCCGAGGACCTAAATGTTGCAATGTTGTTAAAGGCCCCGTGAAGTCAAAATGCAGTTTTTCCTGTGTTTTATATGAAATTGTTTAACAGCGGATGAAACTAACACTGTAAAAGTGTGAACAAATTTGCTCAGTGTTATTTCCTGATAGTTTCTGGTTGAAAATGCAATCTACACAAGACCTTCTAGGAGTTTTGGCTTTCCATGGTGACATCACCATGCAGTAAATTGGTTAAAAGAGTTCCAAACCTCTCTGACAATAACAGCTAGTGTTCAGTTTTCCCCTCCCCACTCAGACCACTCACAGAAAGTCCTAGCTAAAATCTTGCTAAAAAAGCTATTTTGGCCCATTCCACCCAAAAACTATATTTTGGTATTTGTTTCATTAGTCCATTGTTGACATAGTCCCAATTTTTTTTGCTTGTCAGCAATCAATAACTTTCAAAATACAGAAATCATCACTTAATGATGCATTTGGCATCATATGGGGGATGATTTCTGTATTGTGAAGGTCACTGAAGTTAAGTATAAGTATGAATATTAATATTTGGGTACGAATACGCCTTTCCTTTTTCCTCAGAATACAACATAAGCTCACTTGTCACCATAGCTACCAAGACATTTCTGCGTTATGACAAACTGCAGGATCTGATTGACAGCATACGGCAGTTCTACCCCACAGTCTCCATAGTTATAGCAGATGACAACGAGCACCCCCAGCCAGTGACGGGTCCACACATTGAACAGTACATTATGCCGTTTGGGAAGGTAAGAAAGCTTAATTTTGGTAAGTCAAGTGTTGCTCCTGTTTCATCACAGTCTTCTTCAGTCCTGGTCTTGGGGGACCCACAAGTTGTGCTTTTGTTCCAGCCCAGTATTTAATTTACTTGTGATTCCCTCCTGATACTCTGAGGGTCTCCATGTCCAGGATTTAAGATCACCTTGGCTATCAAACATTCGGCTATCGCCAAATTGTTAATTAAGTATTTGTCCTGTCTGTCCACCTCCATGCAGGGTTGGTTTGCAGGGAGGAATCTGGCTGTCTCCCAGGTGACTACCAAGTACGTGCTGTGGGTGGACGATGACTTCCTCTTCACCTCCAACACCAGGCTGGAGAAGATGGTGGAGGTCCTGGAGAAGACCACCCTGGACATGGTGTGTGTGTGTGTGTATGTGTGTGTGTGTGTGTGTGTGTGTGTGTGTGTGTGTGTGTGTGTGCGCATAGACCTGGACCTGGTGAGTGATGAGGGCGAGGCCTCTCTGAGAGGAACGATTAGAATGAGGGTAGAATCGGTTTAGAATCATAGTAGAACCTGGGGTGGAATTGAGGGAGGACGCATGGGAACTGAGTTCTCAAAGTGAAAGTCATATTGACATGTACAGTGAGGGAAAAAAGTATTTGATCCCCTGCTGATTTTGTACATTTGCCCACTGACAAAGAAATGATCAGTCTATAATTTTAATGGTAGGTTTATTTGAACAGTGAGAGACAGAAAAACAACAAAAAAATCCAGAAAAACGCATGTCAAAAATGTTATAAATTGATTTGCATTTTAATGAGGGAAATAAGTATTTGACCCCCCTCTCAATCAGAAAGATTTCTGGCTCCCAGGTGTCTTTTATACAGGTAACGAGCTGAGATTAGGAGCACACTCTTAAAGGGAGTGCTCCTAATCTCATCTTGTTACCTGTATAAAAGACACCTGTCCACAGAAGCAATCAATCAATCAGATTCCAAACTCTCCACCATGGCCAAGACCAAAGAGCTCTCCAAGGATGTCAGGGACAAGATTGTAGACCTACACAAGGCTGGAATGGGCTACAAGACCATCGCCAAGCAGCTTGGTGAGAAGGTGACAACAGTTGGTGCGATTATTCGCAAATGGAAGAAACACAAAAGACCTGTCAATCTCCCTCGGCCTGGGGCTCCATGCAAGTTCTCACCTCGTGGAGTTGCAATGATCATGAGAACGGTGAGGAATCAGCCCAGAACTACACGGGAGGATCTTGTCAATGATCTCAAGGCAGCTGGGACCATAGTCACCAAGATAACAATTGGTAACACACTACGCCGTGAAGGACTGAAATCCTGCAGCGTCCGCAAGTGTTGTGGTCAGATGAGACCAAAATCGAGCTCTTTGGCATCAACTCAACTCGCCGTGTTTGGAGGAGGAGGAATGCTGCCTATGACCCCAAGAACACCATCCCCACCGTCAAACATGGAGGAGGAAACATTATGCTTTGGGGGTGTTTTTCTGCTAAGGGAACAGGACAACTTCACCGCATCAAAGGGACGATGGACGGGGCCATATACCATCAAATCTTGGGTGAGAACCACCTTCCCTCAGCCAGGGCATTGAAAATGGGTCATGGGTGGGTATTCCAGCATGACAATGACCCAAAACACACGGCCAAGGCAACAAAGGAGTGGCTCAAGAAGAAGCACATTAAGGTCCTGGAGTGGCCTAGCCAGTCTCCAGACCTTAATCCCATAGAACATCTGTGGTGGGAGCTGAAGGTTCGAGTTGCCAAACATTAGGCTCGAAACCTTAATGACTTGGAGAAGATCTGCAAAGAGGAGTGGGACAATATCCCTCCTGAGATGTGTGCAAACCTGGTGGCCAACTACAAGAAACGTCTGACCTCTGTGATTGCCAACAAGGGTTTTGCCACCAAGTACTAAGTCATGTTTTGCAGAGGGGTCAAATATTTATTTCCCTCATTAAAATGCAAATCAATTTATAACATTTTTGACATGCGTTTTTCTGGATTTTTGTTGTTGTTATTCTGTCTCTCACTGTTCAAATAAACCTACCATTAAAATTATAGACTGATCATGTCTTTGTCAGTGGGCAAATGTACAAAATCAGCAGGGGATCAAATACTTTTTTCCCTCACTGTATATACCTTATTTACATAAGTATTCAGACCCTTTGCTATGAGACTCAAAATTGAGCTCAGGTGCATCCTGTTCCATTGATCATCCTTGAGATGTTTCTACAACTTGATTGGAGTCCACCTGTGGTAAATTCAATTGACTGGACATGATTCGGAAAGGCACACATCTGTCTATATAAGCTCCCACAGTTGACCAAGCCATGAGGTCGAACAAATTGTTCGTATTTGTGAGGAGGCACAAATCTGGGGAAGGGTACCACATGTTTTTGCAGCATTGAAGGTCACCAAGAACACAATGCCCTCCATCATTCTTAAATGGACACCAATACTCTTCCTAGAGCTGGCCGCCCGGCCAAACTGAGCAATCGGGGGAGAAGGGCCTTGGTCAGGCAGGTGAACAAGAACCCGATGGTCACTCTGACAGAGCTCTAGAGTTCCTCTGTGGAGATGGGAGAACCTTCCAGAAGGACAACCATCTCTGCAGCACTCCACCAATCAGGCATTTATGGTAGAGTGGCCAGACAGAAGCCACTTCTCATTAAAAGGCACATGACAGCCCGCTTGGAGTTTGCTAAAAGGCACCTAAAGACTCTCAGACCATGAAAAAAAAGATGATCTTGTCTGATGAAACCAAGATTGAACTCTTTGGTCTGAATGCTAAGCGTCACATCTGGAGGAAACCTGGCACCATCCCTACGGTGAAGCATGCTGTGGGGATATTTTTCAGTGGCAGGGGGATTAGTCAGGATCGAGGCAAAGATGAACGGAGCAAAGTACAGAGAGATCCTTGATGAAAACCTGCTCCAGAGCGTTCAAGGACCTCAGACTCTGGCGAAGGTTCACCATCCAACAGGACAACGACCCTAAGCACACAGCCAAGACAACACAGGAGTGGCTTTGGGACAAGTCTCTGAATGTCCTTGAGTGGCCCAGCCAGAGCCCGGACTTGAACCTGATGGAACATTTCTGGAGAGACTTGAAAATAGTTGTGCAGCAACGCTTCCCATCCAACCTGACAGAGCTTGAGAGGATCTGCAGAGAGGAATGGGAGAAACTCCCCAAATCAAAATATATTTTAGATTTTAGATTCTTCAAAGTAGCCACCCTTTGCCTTCATGACAGCTTTGCACACTCTTGGCATTCTCTCAACCAGCTTCATGAGGAATGCTTTTCCAACAGTCTTGAAGGAGTTCCCACATACAGTGGGGAGAACAAGTATTTGGTACACTGCTGATTTTGCAGCTTTTCCTACTTACAAAGCATGTAGAGGTCTGTCATTTTTATCATAGGTACACTTCAACTGTGAGAGACGGAATCTAAAACAAAACTCCAGAAAATCACATTGTATGTTTTTTAAGTAATTCATTTGCATTTTATTGCATGACATAAGTAACCAGTAAGAATCCCAGCTCTCACAGACCTGTTCGTTTTTCTTTAAGAAGCCCTCCTGTTCTCCACTCATTACCTGTATTAACTGCACCTGTTTGAACTCGTTACCTGTATAAAAGACACCTGTCCACACACTCAATCAAACAGACTCCAACCTCTCCACAATGGCCAAGACCAGAGAGCTGTGTAAGGACATCAGGGATAAAATTGTAGCCCTGCACAAGGCTGGGATGGGCTACAGGACAATAGGCAAGCAGATTGGTGAGAAGGCAACAACTGTTGGCGCAATTATTAGAAAATGGAAGAAGTTCAAGATGACGGTCAATCACCCTCGGTCTGGGGCTCCATGCAAGATCTCACCTCGTGGGGCATCAATGATCATGAGGAAGGTGAGGGATCAGCCCAGAACTACACGGCAGGACCTGGTCAATGACCTGAAGAGATCTGGGACCACAGTCTCAAAGAAAACTATTAGTAACACACTATGCCGTCATGGATTAAAATCCTGCAGTGCACGCAAGGTCCCCCTGCTCAAGCCAGCGCATGTCCAAGCCCGTCTGAAGTTTGCCAATGACCATCTGGATGATCCAGAGGAGGAATGGGAGAAGGTCATGTGGTCTGATGAGACAAAAATAGAGCTTTTTGGTCTAAACTCCACTCGCCGTGTTTGGAGGAAGAAGAAGGATGAGTACAACCCCAAGAACACCATCCCAACCGTGAAGCATGGAGGTGGAAACATCATTCTTTGGGGATGCTTTTCTGCAAAGGGGACAGGACGACTGCACCGTATTGAGGGGAGGATGGATGGGGCCATGTATCGCGAGATCTTGGCCAACAACCTCCTTCCCTCAGTAAGAGCATTGAAGATGGGTCGTGGCTGGGTCTTCCAGCATGACAACGACCCAAAACACACAGCCAGGGCAACTAAGGAGTGGCTCCGTAAGAAGCATCTCAAGGTCCTGGAGTGGCCTAGCCAGTCTCCAGACCTGAACCCAATAGAACATCTTTGGAGGAGCTGAAAGTCCGTATTGCCCAGCGACAGCCCCAAAACCTGAAGGATCTGGAGAAGGTCTGTATGGAGGAGTGGGCCAAAATCCCTGCTGCAGTGTGTGCAAACCTGGTCAAGACCTACAGGAAACGTATGATCTCTGTAATTGCAAACAAAGGTTTCTGTACCAAATATTAATTCTGCTTTTCTGATGTATCAAATACTTATGTCATGCAATAAAATGCAAATTAATTACTTAAAAATCATACAATGTGATTTTCTGGATTACAGACAGTCTACATGCTTTGTAAGTAGGAAAACCTGCAAAATCGGCAGTGTATCAAATACTTGTTCTCCCCACTGTATGCTGAGCACTTGTTGGCTGCTTTTCCTTCACTCTGCGGTCCAACTCATCCCAAACCATCTCAATTGGGTTGAGGTCAAGTGATTGTGGAGGCAGTGGCGGCTCCTGAAAAAATTCTCAGGGGGGGCAATTTTTCTGATGATTTAGGTGACCTACACACATTTAAAAAAAGATATGTCCAGCAACAACATGAAGACAGGGGCAGCATATAAGTCAATACTGATATACACATTACTTGCTTCAAAAAGGCCTCATGGTTGAATTGGAAATATGTGCACCTGAGCATAATTCACAACAAGCAAGCAGGAGCTTTTGATAGAGGCTACTGAAAACATTGATGCAAGTTATTGGTAATAAGACATTTTTATAGACTTCCATATTCTGCCCTCTTGTATAGATTTGTGAAAATGAACAGTGATAGACATTTTGCCTGAAAACAGAATTTGAAAATAATTTCTAGAAAAGGTAAACACAGCTATCTGTATGGCTTTGTAAAAATGAACAACCATATTCTGGCCAATTGTATAGATTTGTAAATATGATGATGTCTCCTTTCATGCATACATTTTCAAATAAAGCTCTGCTTTGAGAAAGATCGAATGATATTGTTTAATCTTACCTTATGGCCTGCACACTGCTTGTGAAGCTGTCGAGGGCACGTTTGATGAAGACAGCATCGATGTCCTTCTTCTGTAGCTTCTGGTACAGAATGTCGACGTGGGGCATGATTTTTGTGAAAAAGCCCCAGGAAAAAAATAAAATCTTCTTGCTATCTATGTACCTCAGCACAAGCACCAGCTGTGTCTGTGTAGAAACGTCCGTGGTCTCGTCAGCTTGGATAGCTACGAAGTTCGCCGACTTCACCTCCTCCACAATATGTTCCCTCATGACCGCTAGCATACACTCCAGTAGCTCGTTTTGAATGGTCTTTGATGTGCCCTTGAAAACTTTAGCATTTTTAAGATGGTCATCAAACACCTCATCTAATTGTGCCACAAAGTTGACAAGTCCAAGAAAAATACCAGGGTTGGTGGAGCCCTCAGTTTCATCTTTGCCTCGCAAAGCTAACTCAAACACTCCGCAAAACTTCACACACTGGATTAGCCGGCTGAGGATGTGGATGTGGTTCTTGCTAACCTCATCGTTGTGGCGGCGGACAGCTAGCCTGTATCCCTCATCCAGTTGAGTGGCAATGTTCACTCTCCCCAAAGCAGACAATCTCAAACAGCTATCCATGTGGGTCTTTGACAGCTCATGTTTCTTAATCTTTTCTGAAAGATGGTGCATGTCCGTTACACCAGTCGCTGTCCAAGCGGTGCTGTCTGCCGTGCCGCCTTCAGGGTGAAAGAGTAAGCAGGGGTAGCAGAAGACTGCATTAGCTACATCGCAGCCTGCTAGCCAGGTTTTTCGTTCGTACCAATTTTTGGAAAATCCTCGGGTGTAGGACTTTCCCCCTTTAGTAGAAACCTGTTGAATTATTAAATTTGGTCTGGGAGGTCCTAATTGTTTCGTTGCCAATTTATCTTGATTTGTTCGCCGACAAAAATGAACTTCTTTCAAAGAGACAATCGAGTTGCACTGAACGCTAGCCATCTTCACAGTAGTACGTGAATTGATTGACGCTGCTACCCGCTCTTTTCTTAGTTATGTTCATGGTTATGTTACGTATGACGAAAGCGCGTAAGTGCAAGCCCTCCCGGAACCCATAGAGATTGTATTGAAAGCTCTGATATTTGAAAAAAAAAAAGATTTTACATGAGAGTCTGAGAGACTTCTGGGGCGATTTTCAACCTGACTGAAATCGCCCCAAAACGGGCGGGGCCATTTGAAGCACGACTTTAGCCTGATTGGACATTTAGTGGCAGATCAGACGTCTAGATTAGAACACTGAAAACTACTGTTGCCGTGATATAATTGATTAAAAAAAAATCCCTTCCTTTTCCCGTTTGGCAGTGCGTCGCCCATATCGCCCTAATGAACACACCGCCCCTGTGTGGAGGATAGGTCATCTGATGCAGCACTCCCTCACTCTCCTTCTTGGTTAAATAGCCCTTACACAGCCTGGAGGTGTGTTTGGGTCATTGTCCTGTTGAAAAACAAATGATAGTGGGACTAAGCGCAAACCAGATGGGATGGCGTATCGCTGCAGAATGCTGTGGTAGCCATGCTGGTTCAACTTCTTTGCGTCTCACAAAGACATGGCAGTTGGAACCAAAAATCTCAAATTTGGACTCCTCAGACCAAAGGACAGATTTCCACCGGTCTAATGTCCATTGCTTGTGTTTCTTGGCTCAAGCAAGTCTCTTCTTCTTATTGGTGTCCTTTAGTAGTGTTTTCTTTGCAGCAGTTCGACCATGAAGGCCTGATTCACATGGTCTCCTCTGAACAGTTGATTTTGAGATGTATCTGTTACTTGAACTCTATGAAGCATTTATTTGGGCTGCAATCTGAGGTGCAGTTAACTCTAATGAACTTATCCTCTGCAGCAGAGTTAACTCTGGGTCTTCCTTTCCTGTGGCAGTCCTCATGAGAGCCAGTTTCATCATAGCACTTAATGGTTTTTGCGACTGGACTTGAATAAACTTTCAAAGTTCTTGAAATTTTCTGGATTGACTGACCTTCATGCCTTAAAGTAATGATGGACTGTCGTTTCTCTTTGCTTATTTGAGCTGTTCTTGCCATAATATGGACTTGGTCTTATACCAAATAGAGCTATCTTCTGTATACCCCTCTACCTTGTCACAACACAACTGATTGGCTCAAACGCATTAAGAAGGAAATAAATTCCACAAATTTACTTTTAACAAGGCACACCTGTTATTTGAAATGCATTCCAGGTGACTTCCTCATGAAGCTGGTTGAGAGAATGCCAAGAGTGTGCAAAGCTGTCATCAAGGCAAAGGGTGGCTACTTTGAATAATCTAAAATCTAAAATATATTTAGATTTGTTTAACACTTTTTTGGTTACTACATGATTCCATATGTGTTATTTTATAGTTTTGATGTCTTCACTATTGTAGAAAATAGTAAAAATAAAGAAAAATCCGGGAATGAGTAGGTGTGTCCAAACTTTTGACTGGTAGTGTATATTATTACATGTAGTCCCTCCCACTCATTTTGTTCCTTTTGTGTCTGTTACCCTAGGTGGGTGGTGCTGTGAGAGAAGCTACAGGCTACACTGCTACTTTCCGCCACACCATCTCAGTGGAGGAAGGGGGTGAGGAGGGGGACTGTATACACATCAGAAACGGATACCATCATGCCATCCAGGGCTTTCCTAACTGTGTCCTAGCCGACGCTGTTATCAACTTCTTCATGGGGAGGACAGACAAGGTGCAGCAGGTTGGATTCGATCCTCGTCTGAATCACGTGGCTCATCTTGGTGAGTGTCTTTGTCTCATCACTAGAGCCCAGAGGTTTTCCTTATTTGTGATCAAAATATTGCTTTTATTTTAATTATGGTAACACAAACCAAAGGAGCATCAAAAGACCTACATACTTTACTGTAGGTGGATACCCCTCAGGGGTGTGTGCTTTGTCCCCTCCTGTACTCCCTGTTCACCCACGACTGCGTGGTCACGCACAACTCCAACACCATCATTACATTTGCTGACAACACGACGGTGTTAGGCCTGATCACCGACGACGATGAAACCACCTATAGAGAGGAGGTCAGTGAACTGGCAGTGTGGTGCAAGGACAACAACCTCTCCCTCAATGTTAGCAAGACAAAGGAGCTGATTTTGGACTACAGGAAAAGGAGGGCAGAGCACACCCCAATCCACATCGACAGGGCTGTAGTGGAGCGGGTCGAGAGCTTCATGTTCCTCAGTGTCCCCAATACTAATGAATTAACATGGTCCACACACACACCAACACAGTCGTGAAGAAGGCACGACAACACCTCTTCCCCCTCAGGAAGCTGAAAATATTTGGCATGAGCCCTCAGATCATCAAAAGGGGGAAGAGGCTCTGTTGAGCCTTCTTCATGACTGCGCGTGTGTGGACCATTTTAAGTTCTTAATGATTTGGACACAGAGGAACTTGAAGCTATCGACCTGCTCCAATGCAGCCCCGTCGATTTGGATCAGCTCCTTGGTCTTATTGACGTTGAGGAAGAGGTTGTTGTTCCGGCCCCATACTGCCAGGTCACTGAACTTCTCCCTGTAGGCTGTCTCATCGTCGCCAGTGAGCAGGCCTACCATAGTCGTGTCATCAGCAAACTTGATGATGGTGTTGGAGTCGTGCGTGGCCACGCAGTCATGGGTGAACAGGGAGTACATCACTGGGATCGAGCTCCCTGCCATCCAGGACCTCTTTATCAGGCAGTGTCAGAAGAAGGCCCTAAAAATTGTAAAAGGCTCCAGACACCCAAGTCATAGACTTTTCTCTCTGCTACCGCACGGCAAGCGGTAGCAATGCACCAAGTCTGGAACCAGCAGGACCCTGAACAGGTTCTATCCCCAAGCCATAAAACTACTACAGTGCCTTGCAAAAGTATTCATCCCCCTTGGCGTTTTTCCTATTTTGTTGTATTACAGAACCTGTAATTTAAATGGATTTTTATTTGGATTTCATGTAATGGACATACACAAAATAGTCCAAATTGGTGAAGTGAAATTTAAAAAATAAATAACGGAAAAGTGGTGTGTGCATATGTATTCACCCCCTTTGCTATGAAGCCCCTAAATAAGATATTGTGCAACCAATTACCTTCAGAAGTCACATAATTAGTTAAATAAAGTCCACCTGTGTGCAATCTAAGTGTCACATGATCTGTCACATGATCTCAGTATATATACACCAGTTCTGAAAGGCTCCAGAGTCTGCAACACCACTAAGCAAGGGGCACCACCATGCAAGCGGCACCATGAAGACCAAGGAGCTCTCCAAACAGGTCAGGGACAAAGTTGTGGAGAAGTACAGATCAGGATTGGGTTATAAAAAAATATCAGAAACTTTGAACATCCCATGGAGCACCATTTAAATCCATTATAAAAAAATTGAAAGAATATGGCACCACAACAAACCTGCCAAGAGAGGGCCACCCACCAAAACTCACGGACCAGGCAAGGAGGGCATTAATCAGAGAGGCAACAAAGAGACCAAAGATAACCCTGAAGGAGCTGCAAAGCTCAATTTTAATTCCAGGTTGTAAGGCAACAAAATAGGATACTTGTTCCACATTATATTGTGTTACAGCCTGAATTGCGATTTTGTGTCACTGATCTATACACAATACCCCATAATGTCAAAATGGAATTTGTTTGTAGAACATTTTCTAAATTAATAAAAAATTAAAAGCTATAATGCAGTGGTGGAAAACGTACCCAATTGTCATACTTGAGTAAAAGTATAGATACCTTAATAGAAAGTTACTCAAGTAAAAGTGAAAGTCAGCCAGTAAAATACTACTTGAGTAAAAGTCTGAAAGTATTTGGTTTTAAATATACTTAAGTATCAAAAGTAAAAGTATAAATCATTAAAAATTCTGTATATTAAGCAAAGCAGACGGCACCATTTTCTTGTTTAAAAAATGTACTGATAGCCAGGGGCACACTCCAACACTCAGACATTATTTACAAAAGATGCATTTGTGTTTAGCGAGTCCACCAGGCCAGTGGCAGTAAGGATGACCACGTGTTCTCTTGATAAGTGGGTGAATTTGACAATTTTCCTGTCCTGCTAAGCATTCAAAATGTAACAAGTAGTTTTAGTTGTAAAGGAAAATGTATGGAGTAAAAAGTACAATATTTTCTTTAGGAATGTAGTAAAGTAAAAGTTGTCAAAAATATAAAAGGTAAAGTACAGATACCCCCAAAAACTACTTAAGTAGTACTTTAAAGTATTTTTACTTAAGTACTTTACACCACTGCTAAAATGTATTGAGTCAATAAGTGATCAACCCCTTTTGTTATGGCAAGTAACAAATAATACGTTTCAGGAGTGAAAATGTGCTTAACAAATCACATAAGTTGCATAACTCAGTTGCCAAAGAGGAAGGAAAACTGCTTGACAGAGTAAAAAGAAGGAAGCCTGTACAGAATACAAATATTTCAAAACATGCATCCTGTTTGCAACATGGCACTAAAGTAATACTGCAAAAACAAATGTGGCAAAGCAATTTAGTTTTTGTTTCACGCCCTGGCCATGAGAGGCCTGTTGTCTTTAGTTGGTTTGGTCAGGGCATGAGTTTCTATGTTCTATATTCTGTCACTCGTTGTCTCTGATTGGGGATCATACTTAAGTAGCCTGTGCCTACCTTAGTTGTGGGATCTTGTTTCCGTGTTAGGCTTGTATGTGTATAGCCTGAGGACTTCATGTTACGTTGTTTCTTGTTTTGTTTATGTTTATTGAGTTAAATAAACATGTACGCTATTCACGCTGCACCTTGGTCTGACCCGTCTCTCAACGTTTGTGACAGAAGATCCCACCACAAAAGGACCAAGCAGCGTGTCCAGAAGGAGCAAACGCCTGGTACTCAACAGGAGGCTACGTTGGTAGATGTCCTCCTCGGTTGGGGGAAAATCACAGAGGAGGAGGCCGTCCGCTACAGTAAGGCAATGAAGGAGGAAGCCCGGGTAGGAGAGGATCAACAGCGACATCAACGAAGCCGGCCGAAGAGGAAGCCCAAGAAGCAGCCCCAAGAAAATGTTGAGGGGGGGCTCACGAGGTGGACGACGAGGCAGCAGGAGGCCGGGAAAGGGCTGACTAGTGAGGAGGAGGCCGCTATTTTAGAGGTCCTCCAAGACCTGCGGATCGAGAGAGAGAGGAGCCCCGACCACTGCACCCGGTGGAGTCCCTAAGACCATGGGAACAGGAATGGGAACAGTTTTACACTGAGGAGTCGGAGGATGACGACGACGATGAGTTTCTGTTCCCTAACTCGTGGGGGCTCCCGGAGGAGTCCTCACTGGAGGAGGATTGGGCGTGGAGAGAGAGGGACTGGAACAATCGTACATATCCAACGCCAGTTCCCAGCCCGGTATGTCCTGTGCCTGCTTCTCGCACCAAGCCAGTAGTGCGTGTTCCCAGTCCGGCACGGCCCGTACCAGGACAGGAACACGCACCTAAAATGGAGTCAGCAGGTACAGTCGGTCCGTCCAAATCTTTGGAGGAACGTATCCAACGGCAGGCGAGTAGGATCCAGGCTCTCAGCAGTGCAATGGAGCGCGTGGGGAGTAGTAAAACTAAATGCATGCTTTTCAATCGAACGCTGCTGGCACCCGCCCACCCGACTAGAATCACCACTCTCGACGGGTCTGACCTAGAGTATGTGGACAACTACAAATACCTAGGTGTCTGGTTAGACTGTAAACTCAACTTCCAGACTCACATAAAGAATCTCCAATCCAAAGTTAAATCTAGAATCGGCTTCCTATTTCGCAACAAAGCCTCCTTCACTCATGCTGCCAAACATGCCCTCGTAAAACTGACTATCCTACCGATCCTTGACTTCGGCGATGTCATTTACAAAATAGCCTCCAACACTCTACTCAGCAAATTGGATGTAGTCTATCACAGTGCCATCCGTTTTGTCTCCAAAGCCCCATACACTACCCACCACTGTGACCTGTACGCTCTTGTTGGCTGGTCCTCACTACATGTTCGTCGTCAAACCCACTGGCTCCAGGCCATCTATAAATCACTGCTAGGCAAATCCCCGCCTTATCTTAGCTCATTGGTCACCATAGCAGCACCCACCCGTAGTCTGCGCTCCAGCAGGTATATGTCACTGGTCATTCCCAAAGCCAACACCTCCTTTGGCCGCCATTCCTTCCAGTTCTCTGCTGCCAATGACTGGAACGAATTGCAAAAATCTCTGAAGCTGGAGACTCTTATCTCCCTCAATAACTTTAAGCATTAGTTGTCAGAGCACCTTACCGATCACTGCACCTGTACACAGCCCATCTGAAATTAGCCCACCCAACTACCTCATCCCTATATTGTTATTTATTTTGCTCTTTGCACCCCAGTATCTCTATTTGCACATAATCTCTTGCACATCTAGCATTCCAGTGTTAATACTATTGTAATTATTCTGCACTATAGCCTATTTATTGCCTTACCTCCATAACTTGCTACATTTGCACACACTGTATATATATTTTCTGTTGTATTTCTGACTTTATGTTTTTTACCCCATATGTAACTCTGTGTTGTTTTTATTGCACTACTTTGCTTTATCTTGGCCAGGTCGCAGTTGTAAATGAGAACCTGTTCTCAACTGGCTTACCTGGTTAAATAAAGGTGAAAAAAAAAAGAAAAAAAAAAAGATTGGAGCGATGGGAGAGAGGTGGCGTTTCTACACCTCCTCCAACCACACAATTCACCCGACCTCCAGCGACGGTCCCCTGCAGGGAGCACTTTAGCGTGTCGGTGCCCAGTCTGGGGCCGTTAACCAGCCCAACTACAGGGCTGGAATTTTCCTCTGCGTTGGTGCCCAGGCTGGGCACGGCATTTAGTCCTGCTACAGAAATGGGGATGGATACAGGTGCGGAAGTTTGCTTCACTCCGGAGCCAGAGCCATCCGCTCCACCGGTGCCTGATCCAGCTCCGGTCAGCGTCTCCACTCTGGAGCCAGAGCAATCCGCTCCACCGGTGCCTGATCCAGCTCTGGTTGGTTGCTCCACTCCGGAGCCAGAGCAGTCTGCTCCACCGGGGTCCAGTCCTGCTTCGGTCAGCGTCTCCACTCCGGAGCCAGAGCAGTCCGCTCCACCGGGGTCCAGTCCAGCTCCGGTCAGCTGCTCCACTCCGGAGCCAGAGAAGTCCAGTTCGGTACGGCCCGTAACAGCTCCTCGCACCAAACCAGTGGTGCGCGTATCCAGTCCGGTACGGCCCATGCCAGCTCCTCGCACCAAACCAGTGGTGTGTGTATCCAGTCCGGCACGGCCTGTGCCTGCTCCTCGCACCAAATCACTGGTGCGTGTATCCAGTCCAGTACGGCCCGTACCTGCTCCCCGCACCAAACCAGTGGTGTGTGTCGCCAGCCTGGTACGCCCCGTATCTGCTCCCTGCACCAAACCAGTGGTGCGTGTATCCAGTCTGGTAAGCCCCGTGCCTGCTCCCCGCACCAAACCTGTGGTGCGTGTATCCAGTCCGGTACGGCCCGTACCTGCTCCCCGCACCAAACCAGTGGTGCGTGTCGCTAGCCCGGTACGCCCCGTACCTACTCCCCGCACCAGACCAGTGGTGCGTGTATCCAGTCCGGCACAGCCCGTGCCTGCTACTCGCACCAAACCAGTGGTGCGTGTTTCCAGTCCGGCCCGGCCTATTCCTGCTCCTCGCACAAGACCTGTGGTGCATGTTCCCAGTCCGGCCCGGCCCGTACCTGCTCCTCGCACCAGACCTGTAGTGCGGGTCTCCAGTCCGGCCCGGCCATTCCTGCTCCTCGTACCAGACCTGTGGTGCGTGTCCCCAGTCCGGCCCGGCCCGTTCCTGCTCCTCGCACCAGACCTGTGGTGTGTGTCTCCAGTCCGGCCCGGCCCGTTCCTGCTCCTTGCACCAGACCAGTTGTGCGTGTCCCCAGTCCGGCCCGGCCTGTTCCACCGGTGCATGGTCCAGCAACGGTCAGCTGCTCCACTCCAGAGCCAGAGCAGTCCGCTCCACCGGTGCCCAGTCCAGCTCCGGTCAGCGGCTCCACTCTGGAGTCAGAGCAGTCCGCTCCACCGGGGTCCAGTTCAGCTCCGGTCAGCGGCTCCACTCCGGAGTCAGAGCAGTCCGCTCCACCGGGGTCCAGTTCAGCTCCGGTCAGCGGCTCCACTCCAGACCCAGAAGTCTCCAGGTTTGGGGTCTCCCACACCAGGGTCCAGACAGGGCTTGGCGCATCGTGGGGTTGATTGCCGATCCAGGTCCAGACGTCAGCACCTCTCCAGGTTCGGGGTCTCCCACACCAGGGTCCAGACAGGGCTTGGTGCATCGTGGGAGGAAGGAGAGGGGAAGCATCGCGCCGAGGTCCAGACCAGACCAGGGGCGCAACGGGGAGGCAGAGAGGAAGAGGTCGTCACGGCCGGAGCCGGATCCACCTCCATGGCTGAAAGTCCACTCGGACCCTCCCCTAATGAGTCAGGTTGGTGCGACCGGAGTACGCACCTTTGGGAGGGGGGGTACTGTCACGCCCTGGCCGTGAGAGGTCTGTTGTCTTTAGTTGGTTTGGTCAGGGCGTGAGTTTCTATGTTCTATATTCTATGTTTACGTTCTAGTTAGTCTATTTCTATGTTTCAGTTCTAGGTTGTGTGTCTATATTTGGCCGGGTGTGATTCCCAATCAGAGACAGCTGTCGCTCGTTGTCTCTGATTGGGGATCATACTTAAGTAGCCTGTTTGCCTACCTTAGTTGTGGGATCTTGTTTCCGTGTTAGACTTGTATGTGTATAGCCTGAGGACTTCACGTTACGTTGTTTATTGTTTTGTTTATGTTTATTGAGTTAAATAAACATGTACGCTTTTCACGCTGCACCTTGGTCTGACCCGTCTCTCAACGTTTGTGACATTTTGTCCTGAATACAAAGTATTATGTTTTGGCAACTCCAATACAACACATTACTGAGTTCCATATTTTCAAGTATAGTGGTGGCTGCATCATGTTATGGGTATGCTTGTAATCGTTAAGGACTGGGGGGTTTTTCAGGATAAAAATGAAACTGGATGGAGCTAAGCACAGGCAAAATCCTAGAGGAAAACCAGGTTCAGTCTGCTTTCCAACAGACACTGGGAGATGAATTCACCTTTCAGCAGGACAATGAACTAAAACACAAGGCCAAATCTACACTGAAGTTTCTTACCAAATAGACAGTGAATATTCCTGAGTGGCCGAGTTACAGTTTTTACTTAAATCTTCTTGAGAATCTATGGCAAGACCGGAAAATGGTTATCTAGCAATTACCAATTTCACAGAGCTTGATGAATTTTGAAAATAATAATGGGAAAATATTGCTCAATCCAGGTGTGGAAAGCTCTTAGAGAATTACCCAGAAAGACTCACAGCTGTAATCGCTGCCAAAGGTGATTCTGAAATGTGTTGACTCTGGGAAATTAAATCATTATCTAATTATATATTTATTTATATATCTATTTTTTTTAACAAATGTAAAAAATGTTGAAATTGTGTTATTTACATTGGATAAAAGTAGAGACTCAAAGCTAGAAAATGGTACAGTATATCATACACTACAGTTGAGGAACAATGGGAAAGTAATTCTGCTTTGAAAGTTGATAAACTTGTAACATCACTTTTGAGGAAATGGCCTTTGAATGTTTTGGTAAACCTACTGGAGACCTCTTCTTTGTCTATACCCATTCAGCATCATTCACCTCTTAAGCTTTAGCCCCACCCATCTCATTAAGGGTTGATCTGAGCGTTCTGTCCTAACAACAGCAGTCAAGCACCCAAGCTAACTGGCTAACGTTGGCTAGCTACAAATGAGAGACAGCTCTCTCTGATTATTTTACTCGTCCTTGCAGAGCTGGTTAGGTTGTTTTTATGTTATCCAGAGCGTTGGTGACTGCAACTCTGCTGCTGGCAACAATTTACGCTTTTTTGCCAACGTTTACTGACACCGTCCATATTCAACGGGTGTTGAGCGTTCGTAAATTCGTCAGTTATTCTGCACTCTGGCACATTCAGATGAGAGTGCTCTGAAATCGGAGTAGATAGCCAGAGCGAAATTACCAGCGACGTTTATCAACAGTTGTCGCAGTGACATCATTAACATTCTATTGAAATGGTTACTTGCATAGCTAGAGTCTATTGTTAAGACATGTAGCTAGCTAGCTAGCTAGCTAAACAATGAACCAAAATCCCAATGCATGACGTTACTACCCTGCATGAATCTGCAGGTAGCTAACCAACCAGGTTCAATGTTAGCTAGCTAACATTAGGCTATAACTAGCAAAGCAAATGGCTCTGAGATACGAATAATATTACTACACAGATCATACATGTAACGTTAGCTAGCAAGCCAGCCAGCTAACGTTAGCTAGCTAGCTAACAGTACACTTTAACTTGAAATGAAAAATACTTTCTTACAAAATTAGAAACATGTAATATCTGAAAATTTTGCTAGACTATCTTACCAGTATACATGGATGGACGCTTCTCCCTCTCTCCCAGATGCCATGGTTGCCCTTAGTTTGAAGATGTAATCCGGAGACAGGTGTTTTCTCCATCTCCTTAGCTATCATAATTCCACTGATTTCAAAACTCTGTCGTCCAGAAAGTGGAGAGCAACACTTATGGAGTTCTACTACGCAATATATTTGTTAAAAAGCCTTAGACAGGATTAACTACACATACTGACCAGCTCAAATAGACAGAAGCGTGCTACATGGCAGACCAATCCAAAGTCCTCTCTCGGCATGTCCAGTCCACTCATTATCTTAGCCAATCATGGCTAGCGGGAAGGTTGCTGTCTTTTTCTGTGGCTAAACCAACTATGCTCATAATTTAACAATTTTATTTGTATTTACAGATGGCATACAAGTTTGTTATTAAGGCACATGAAAGTTCACATGTTCCAGAAGGCACTTAATGCATTTTGATTTTTTTTTAAAGTTTACGTTCAAATGGCTCTCCTGTGAAGTAGAGACGTTCGACGTACGCTAGTTTCCTGAAACGAGTCACAAATGTTTCTTCCACTTTGACATTACAGAGTATTTTGTGTAGATCTTTGACCAAAAAAATTACAATTACTGTAAATAAATTTTTTCCCACTTTGTAACACAACAAAATGTGGAAAAAGTCAAGGGTTGTGAATACTTTCTGAAGGCACTGCTACTGTTTATTATCTATCCTGTTGCCTAGTAAACTTTACCCCTACCAATATGTACATATCTACTTCAATTACCTCGTACCCCCCTCGTACTTGGTACTGGTGCCCCATGTACAGTATATTGTTACTCAGTGTTCTTTTCTGCATTGTTGGGAATTTCGCTTTTAGTCTACACCTGTTGTTTACGAAGCATGTGACAAATACAATTTGATTTGATTTAATAAGTCACATCCTTCTAGACTGAGAACATAAGTTGTGGCTGATGTCACTGAAAGTCTGCAACAAGAAAACAAGACATTCCTTTTGTGATCTAATTTTAAAAAGCTTTTATTGCATCCTCATAGAGTTCTTCATCGACGGGCTGGGGATCCTCCACATCGGTTCCTGTGATGACATCATCGTAAACCATGCATCTAAGATCAAGTTGCCATGGGGCAAGTCGGACAGTGAGAAGGCCTACGCCAAGTTCCGCTACTCCTCATCGGATGCTGCCCAAATCAGAAATGCCCTTTTTTACTTCAAGAACAGATTCAAATGCATGTCTAGTAATTGAAACAGGCTCAACGAACTATCACTTGAAGTTTTAAAACTGGTAGCACAAGAAAAAATGTTGCACTGAGCAGCCATTTTTAGTCATCACCAACATCACCATATGGGGCACAGGGGCACGTTCCCCCCTCGGATTGGTCCTGTTAAAAAAAAAAGAATACTTTTTTGTACGTAATTTTTGTTGTTGTTGTTTCTCTGTAATACTACTAGCCACCTAGCAATTTTATGAAGTTGGATTTAGCTAACCCAGATAGGTTCCCAATCTCCCAACCTCATAACTAGCTACCAAGAAGCCATTTCAGGCTATCAAGTTAGAGTAGCTAGCTTGTCTATCTTAGCTGGCATGCCTGCTGGCTAGGTTGGTAGACTTTAGAAAAGAAAGCAATAACTAAATGCACTGAATAAGACTCACATTCCTTTCAATCTTTTACCCAGGCTTTAGCAGAGATGCAGAGAAGCATATTTATCACCAGTCAGGAAGACACAGACCGCTTGTCACGAATTCAGCCGAGGCTGCTCCTCCTCCTTGCTCGGGCAGGCTTCGGCGTTCGTCGTCACTGGAGTATTAGCTGCCACCGATCTATGTTTCTGTGTTCTATTTGTTTTATCTTTATTGCACACACCTGGTTCCAATATACGTTAATTTGTTTCCCTATTTTACCCACTAGTTCTCTCATGGTGTTGTGCGTGATTGTTCGTTGTTTTGTTGTCATTGACGTGTGAGTCTGTATTTTCTTCCCTGCGTGGAAGATATGTTTATTTACTTGTGATAAGTAAAGTACGTCGTTGACTAAGTTCTGTGTCCTGCGCCAGACTCCGTCCTACCGCTACACACTGACACATAACAGAATCACGCACCATTATGGAGTCAGCAGGTACATCCATTCCTCCAGGATCAGTGGAGGAACGCATCCAGCAGCACTCGACCATGCTACAGACTCTTGGCACAGCCATGGATCGAGTGGTACAGACTATGGAGCGATGGGAGAGGGGGGGGGGGTTTCTACACCTCCTTCCACTACTATTCACTCCACACCGCTGTCCACCCCTTCACCACCTGGATCCAGTGGGATTCGGCTCTCGCTCCCGAGGGCATATGATGGAACAGCTGCCGGGTGCCAGGGGTTTCTGCTCCAGGTGGAGCTCTACCTGGCAACCATCCACCCGGCTCCCTCGGGATACGAGAGCGTGTCCGCCCTCATCTCCTGTCTGTCGGGGAAAGCGCTCGAGTGGGCCAACACTGAGTGGGAAGGAATAGACGCGGCATCGGTGTGCTTATGAAGATTTCCCCCGCCGTTTCCGGGCGGTATTTGATCATCCACCGGAGGGGAGAGCGGCGGGGAAATGGTTGTTCCACCTCAGACAGGGGAAGAGGAGCGCACAGGACTTTGCACTGGACTTCAGGACCTTGGCAGCCCGTGCGGGATGGAATGAGAGGGCCCTGATCGACCATTACCGATGCAGCCTACGGGAGGACGTTCGTCGGGAGCTGGCCTGCAGGGACACCACCCTTAACCTGGACCAGCTGGTGGATTTATCGATACGAATGGATAACCTGTTGGCCACCCGCGGATGTCCGGATCAGGGTCCGTCCAGTCCATTCCCCAGCACTTCCGACCCTACACCGATGGAGCTCGGAGGTGCTGATCTAAGGGTAACCGGAAGGGGGGCTGTTTCCTGCACCAACTGTGGCCGCAGAGGACACACTGCTGGTCGGTGCTGGAAAGGGTCCTCAGGGAGTCGAGGCAGCAGGCAGGGCACTGGTGGACCACCCCAGGTGAGTAGGCACCCGACTCACCCAGAGCTCCCTGTTGCGCACATGTGTGTTCATGTAGAATTTCCTGAGTTTTCCCCGCATTCCCAGCATAAGGCGCTCGTAGATTCAGGCGCAGCTGGGAATTTTATGGACTGTCTATTTGCTCATAGATTAGGGATCCCTATTGTGCCTGTTGATGTGCCCTTCCATATACATGCCTTAGATAGTCGCCCTTTAGGGTCAGACCTGATTAGGGAGGTCAAAGCTCCACTCTAGATGAAAATGCAGGAGGGTCATGAGGAAGAATTAGTCTCTTCCTGATCGATTCTCCTGCGTTTCCAGTGGTGTTGGGGCTTCCCTGGTTAGCCTCTCATGACCCCAATATTCCGTGGCAACAGAGGGCTCTCAAGGGATGGTCCCGTCAGTGCTCAGGGAGGTGTGTAGGTGTTTCCGTAGGTGCAACTATGGTGGAGAGTCCAAACCAGGTCTCCACTATGCACATTCCTCTCGAATATGCCGATTTGGCTCTCGCCTTCTGTAAAAGGAAGGCGACTCAATTACCACACCATCGACAGGGGGATTGTGTGATAAATCTCCGGGAGGGCGCTGCACTTCCTCAGAGTCACGTGTATCCTCTGTCACAGGAAGAGACATATGGAAAAGCTATGGAAACATATGTCTCTGAATCTCTGGGACAGGGATAAATTCGGCCTTCCACTTCCCCTGCCTCCTTGAGTTTCTTTTTTGTGAAGAAGAAGGATGGAGGTTTACGCCCGTGCATTGACTATCGAGGTCTCAATCAGATAACGGTGAAGTACAGTTATCCACTACCTCTCAATGCTAGTATGACGAGTCATTGCACAGGGCGCACTTCTTCACCAAATTGGATCTCAGGAGCGCGTACAACCTGGTGCGTATCCGGGAAGGGGATGAGTGAAAGACGGCATTTAGTACCACCTCTGGGCACTATGAGTACCTCGTCATGCCGTACGGGTTGATGAATGCTCCCTCAGTCTTCCAATCCTTTGTCGATGAGATTTTCAGGGACCTGCACGGACAGGGTGTAGTGGTGTATATAGATGATATTCTCATATACTCCGCTACACAAGCCGAGCATGTGTCCCTGGTGCGCAAGGTGCTTGGTTGACTGTTGGAACATGACCTGTACGTCAAGGCTGAGAAATGTCTGTTCTTTCAACAGTCCGTCTCCTTCTTAGGCTACCGCATGTCCGCGTCAGGGGTGGAGATAGAAAATGACCGCATTTCAGCCGTGTGTAATTGGCTGACTCCAACCACGGTTAAGGAAGTGCAGCGATTCTTAGGGTTTGCCAACTACTACCGGAGGTTTATCCGGGGCTTTGGTCAGGTAGCGGCTCCCATTACCTCCTTGCTGCAGTGGTCAGCTGAGGCGGGCAGGGCTTTTGGTCACCTGAAGGCTCTGTTCACCTCGGCTCCCGTGCTGGCTCATCCTGATCCCTCCTTGGCATTCATAGTCGAGGTGGACGCGTCTGAGGCTGGGATAGGAGCTGTATTGTCTCAGCGCTCGGGTACGCCACCAAAGCTCCGCCCCTGTGCTTTCTTTTTGAAGAAGCTCAGTCCGGCGGAGCGTAACTATGATGTGGGGGACCAGGTTCTGTTAGCTGTTGTTAAGGCTCTGAAGGCGTGGAGACATTGGCTTGAGGGGGCAAAACACCCTTTCTTCATTTGGACTGACCACCGCAATCTGGGGTATATCCGGGCGGCGAGGAGACTGAACCCTCGTCAGGCAAGGTGGGCCATGTTTTTCACACGTTTTGTTTTCACCCTCTCGTACAGACCAGGTTCCCAGAATGTTAAGGCAGACGCTCTGTCCCGGCTGTATGACACAGAGGAGCGGTCCAGGGAGCCCACTCCCATACGGGGTTTCACCCCGAGAGTAATGGGCAGGTGGAGAGACTAAACCAGGATGTGGGTAGGTTTCTGAGGTCCTATTGCCAGGACCGGCCGGGGGATTGGTCGGTTTACATCCCATGGGCAGAGATGGCCCAAAACTCCCTCCGCCACTCCTCCACTAACCTGTCTCCATTTCAGTGTGTACTAGGTTATCAGCCGGTCCTGGCACCATGGCATCAGCCAGATCGAGGCACCTGCGGTGGATGAATGGTTTCGGCGCTCGGAGGAAACCTGGAATGCTGCCCATGTGCGCCTGCAACAGGCTATCAGGCGACAGAAGGCGAGCGCCGACCGCCACCGCAGTGAGGCCCCGGTGTATGCACCGGGGGACCGGGTCTGGCTCTCGACCCAAAACCTGCCCCTTCGCCTGTCCTGCCGGAAGCTGGGTCGGCGGTTTGTGGGGCCATTTCAAGTCCTGAGGAGATTGAACAAGGTTTGTTATAGGTTACAGCTCCCTCCTGATTACCATATTAACCCCTCGTTCCATGTGTCTCTCTTCAGGCCGGTGGTAGCTGGTCCGCTCCAGGAGTCTGATGTGCGGGAGGTCCCTCCGCCCCCACTGGACATCGAGGCGGAACCGGCGTACTCGGTCCGTTCCATCCTGGATTCGAGGTGTCGGGTGGGGGGCCTGCAGTATCTCGTGGAGTGGGAGGGGTACGGTCCGGAGGAACGGTGCTGGGTTCCTAGGAGGGACATCCTCGATCCCTCCCTGTTGAGGGATTTCCACCGTCGTCATCCGACTCGCCCTGCTCCGCGTCCTCCTGGCCGTCCCTGAGGCCGGTGTCGGCGCACGGCTGGAGCCGCACATCAAGGGGGGGGGGTACTGTCACGAATTAAGCCGAGGCTGCTCCTCCTCCTTGCTTGGGCAGGCTTCGGCGTTCGTCGTCACCGGAGTACTAGCTGCCACTGATCTATGTTTCTGTGTTCTACTTGTTTTGACTTTATTGCACACACCTGGTTCCAATGTACATTAATTTGTTTCCCTATTTTACCCTCTGGTTCTCTCATGGTGTTGTGCGTGATTGTTCGTTGTTTTGTTGTCATTGACGTGTGAGTCTGTATTTTCTTCCCTGCGTGGAAGATATGTTTATTTACTTGTGATACGTAAAGTACGTCGTTGACTAAGTTCTGTGTCCTGCGCCTGACTCCTTCCTACCGCTACACACTGACGCATGACACCGCTCAAGAGGGTACGCTAAGATATACAGAAAAATATACATATTTTTGACATACAGTATATTAAGCATAATGATTACGGCTCTAGATGGCAGGAAAAAGCTGTTTCGGGTGTTTGAAAAAAAAAAGAACATCTCCAACTTCCGGACGAGGGTCATAGCCCCCCTCCAGACTACCCCCCAGCCGTCCTCATGTACTTTGTGCCCCCTCTGAATTTTGGGGTGCATGACACACCTGATCACCACCACAGTATTTGTTGTGGACACAGTGATTGTGTGGAAACAAACATTGAAAGTGAAGAACCAAACCAATGAGTGTCTCATTTGTCTGTGTTGATCAGGCTTTGGTCAAGGTGTGTTTCCACCGCAGAGAATGATAGAGATGTCATCTTTCTATATGTCCCATTATGACGTCTGTGAGTGCACGGGCAGCGCCATTGAGGCAATCTCAATTTTTAAGTAGTACGTTTTCTTCTTTTACTAGTTTTGTTGGCAAACAAACTGAAAGGGTGCATACTGCCAACTAGTGTTTGCTCACATGTATAATTAATTGGCTGATCCCTCCTGGTGACCTGGATGTAATTATGTGATCCTTCCTTAACCCATAGGAAGTCCCACCTAGTTGACTACTTTAAAATGGTGGAAGACCTCAAGGGCAATGTCCATGCAAAAATGTGTTTTATCCATCTAGAGTCCTCTATCCAACTCTATGGTATCCACAGACGGTGTCAATGTGTGAGTCATGCCATCATGCCATAGTACCAAAGTGCAACGCCTCCTCCCGTAATACTCAGGACAAACTAACTACTGTTCAATGTTTATGTGGCAAACCTGTCTATCATGGTCTGTATATGGCACCCTATTCCCTATATAGTGCACTACATTTGTATAGGGATAGGATACCATTTGGGACGCAAGATAGTCTGAGATCACAATATGAACTTTACTTTATGGAGATTGACATTCTGAATATAGTCCTATATTCACGCACTTCAAACATCTATTCATCTAGCTGCAGCTCTTCCAACCAATCAAACACTTATTTCCTTTGAAATTGAATGTTTGTT
>NW_025535830.1:0-79358 GCF_020615455.1 Coregonus clupeaformis | reverse complement strand
AGAGATGGCAGGGGGTGTCAGTAGGACTGTGAGTGAGAGGTGGATGTGGTGGCAGGGGGGTGTGAGTGAGCGTATTCTCGTCCAAAAGCCAGCTCTCTCTCTGTCAAACAATGCGGTAGCAATTGAGGACTCCTGGGGACGAGGTGACATGGGGTGTTAGTTGTAGTTGTTGTTAGGTTTAAACCCCCAACATTTATAAGAATAACCTGCACAAGAAAAGACACAGAGAATTGAGTATATTTTACTTGCAAGGAGAGTGCTCGGAGACTGCTCAGTTACAATCCTCCAAAACCACTCTGAATCAGTCTCCGCTCCTCTTGCATTTTATTGGTTAGGAACGCCCTAGTTACAGAGGTTTCAACTGCTAATGGGGAAGGGTGCATAAACAGATCCAGTTGAAACCAGTTCACATATTCCATTATCTGAGTGTGACTTCTTCTATCTTGGTACGCTGTCCGAGCGTGCCCACATTCTGAGATTAGTTGTTTTTCTAACTCATGCAGCTGGTTCCTCCCTCGCTGGGCGCTTCGACCTTGACTGCTTCTATCTTCCTCACATTCACTCGTCCTACTCACACAAGCACACATTATGAAAATAACAATTCAGTACTGAAATGGCATAATGAAATATAGTAAATGAGTAGAATAACTTATGTACAATTTCTCCAACATTTCCCTCCTGTTTATTCACTTTATTTGCTATATTCACCATCATTTGTAGACCTCTTCTTGTCAGATTTTCAGCACAAATTCATCACATAGTTCAAAGTGTTACACTCAGAGGTTAGTTGCATAATCTCCGGATCTGGGAATAGATCAGGAAATGTAATGACGTTTCATCACTCGCCTCCAGCTTCTCATCATCATCATCATCACTGTTAGTCTGAAGGTCCCCGTCCGGGGTGAGGAGTGCATACATTTCTGACATCTCAGTTTTGACAGGTTGTATAGCGGTGGTTATCACTCTAGTGCATAATGCTCTAATGCAGGGAATACAACAACATCCACATAAGGTGAGGATAGCTGTAAACACAGCAATTGAGGTCAAAATAGAGAACACTAATTGTTTATATTTGCCAAACATGTCTCCAAATCCATCCCACATTGACGTGTCAACCCCAGAGTGGTCTTTCATCTTGCTGTTGAGAGATCTAAGCCCCTCCAAGGCCTTAGTTAGACTTCCATCAGCTGCAGTATTATTGGGAATAAATGTACAACATTGGTCACCAAAAATAGAGCAGACTCCTCCTTTTTTCTGCTAGAAGCATATCGACAGCAATGCTCGGTTTTGGAAAGCCATAAGGGAGGTAGCTGACAATTGTTCGGTGGATGGCGGAGAACCCTTCTTCAGTTTTATTCCCTAATTTCTGCACGTTATAGTGGATGTAGTTGATTCTGTCTACATTCTTGTTTATTGTACACCACCAACATAATGAGGATTCAAAACCTGCTGCTACTTGGTTTATTAATTTATACTCAGTAGGAACTCCTCTTGGAATTCCAATGCTGTCTATGTAGGTGGGATCATCTGACATTACTGATCTCTTTGGCCTGCTCTTCCAGGTGTGTGGGTAAACAACGTTTACTGTGGTCAACAAATCAGTGACGGTGAGAGGTGTAATGGATACTGGCAATATCAATGACACTGAGGCGCAAAATCCTGTGGTATTGTATGGTAACCTGTCAAATAATCTATCATCTCCACACCACCACCAGATGTCACTGCGAGCCTTAGGTTTAAACGCCATGTTCACTGTTTCTACTGAGTAACATTGGGTGTCGTTTAATTTACCTAGTCTGACCCACAGCACCGGTTCTATTTATGGCATGTAAAGTTTCCTACAGCTACCTTCTTTGAAAATAGAGGCTTTTGTTTTTCAGCAGTAGTCAAAGGATAAATTTTATCCCAACTGGAGCAGTTTTCTGTGGAATAGTTTTATTCATTACATCTACTAGACAGTCTAAACCCAGCGCTGAGGGCACCACTTGCAGCAGTGGTCTGGCTCCCATGCACACTACACAGTCTGCTCCTGATGCTTTAGCTGCTTGCCTCTCTACCATTAGGAGCCAGTTGTTGTCAATGCGTGATACCCCTGTGGTTATTTTGAACCAATCATCAGTTTCAGGTTTTATGTAGAGTCTTAGGTTTAACGGGGGAGCTAGATTTTGGGCCTGGCGTGATGTCTGGCGGTGTTAGAGATAGTGTCGTATTTGTCATAGTGACATTTGGGCACAGCAGTAACGTGGTACAGGGATCTTGAGCGTGTGGCCTCCAAATACATAAAGCTAGTCCGTGACACGGCAGGTTCTGATGCTCACTGGAAACTGTCGGGCTGTCCGAAAGAGTATTTGGGTTGTATTAATGTTCAGCATTATCTTTCTGTTTGTTTTTGTCAAAGAGACCTGTTTTTTCCATTTTTGGAATTAGAAGAAAAACCCAAACGACCCCTCTGACCATTTTCCTGTAGTGGTGAACACGTTTCCCCACCAATGCCCTGATTGTTTCATGCCACTAACAGTCCAAATACCAGTCATGATCTTCCCAACTATCTAGACCGTAACCTCCTATTTTCAAGGTATTATCGAAAGTGAACACCGCTTTGGGTGCTGTTATTCTGATAGCAAAAATACAGTTCTTCTGTCTTATCCTGATCTCCATCTGTAGTATTACAAGGGTTTTTCAAAATCTTTTTCTGGATTTACGACGGTTTGGTGTTATAATAGCCTACCCTTCTCTTCTGCACACTATGATTCTTCTCCCACAACAGTAATGACACCACTATAATCATTCCAACTATTCCACCCACTGCCACCATCTTTTTATGCGCTTGAGTGATCATTCTGCTGTAGATTGGAACTCCCTCCTATTTACCTACAACAGAGTGGTGGACAATCTTCACCGGGTTTGAGACAACTGCAAACTAAAATTACAGTTCCCTTTGTAACCGGACTTTCTCTGGTGGTACGTTGAAGAGCTACAACTCTACAGCAGATACCATAGAAGTTATCACTATGAAAACATATAAGAATGGTGACTACGAACAGTATGATGGAAATAGTTATTTTAGACATGTCCAATTATTCTTTTACAGTGGGTCAAATGAATCCATGTACTACGTTCTGCAATCTTTACTGCGGTACCTGTGGTTAACAGCACTTGGTAGGGTCCTTCCCACTTAGGTGAGTGCCAATGCTTCTTCTTTTATACTTTTTATCAGGACCCAGTCTCCTGGTTCAACTAACTGGTCTTTCTGTAAGGACACAGAGGTTGTACCATCATCAGTTGATTCTGTCAATTGCTTTTGTTGTTGCAGCATTTTTCTCATGTAATCTGCTAGTGTGCTATCGTCATCAGTTTCCCATAAGTTTTTAAAACATGGTAATCTATAAGGTCTGCCAAACAACACTTCATAAGGGGTTAGACCATTTGTGAACCAGTGTTGGCTATCTTTATGCACTGGTACCGAGAAAAATGCATTACTGATATCCACTACGGTGAAATATTTAGCCTTTGGGTTTAATGAATTTAGCAACGTGTGTGGGTCTGCCACACATGGAGATCTTTGGATAACAGCATTGTTTACAGCTTGCAGATCTTGAACCATCCTCCACCCTGTTGATGGAGGTGCCTTTTTTTACTGGAAAAATTGGTGTATTGCAAGGCGACTCAGCACATTCAATTAGCACACCTGCTTTCTCTAAACCTTCAATCACTGGCTCTATTCCAATCATTGCATCTGGTTTTAGGGGGATATTGTTTTATCCTAGGGCGATGCTCTGTTTTAGGTCTTATTATTACAGGTGCTGCTCCTTTAACTAATCCCACATCTGTAGGTCCCTGGGACCATAGTTCTGATTGTCGTGTGAGGGCCATGCGTTCTTATTGTTGTGTGAGGGATCGTTTTTGCAATCTCTGGCTATGTGTCCCTCTTTCCCCACATGACCAACATCCTCTAGGATTGTCATTTGCACGTATTCCCTGTCCTCTCCTTCGTATATATTTAATATTTAATCCAACCATCCCCCCTTTTTGACACATCGATTTGGCCATGTGTCAATATTACCACCTATCTAAACAATCACTTTAGTTAATATTGGTAATTCATTATCCAATTGCCATTCCTCCACTCTCTCTTCTGTTATTTTATGGTTCAAATCAAATATATTATTACCAAATTATAATCTTCTTCACAATTTTCACAGTACTATAAATTACCCTCAACCTAGTAAAATAAACTATCTTAAAGTCCTCCTCTCATGCCTTTAGAATTTACTAGTGTGGATGATTAAAATAACACCCAGAATGTTAAAACAGAGTTCAGAGGCCATTGAAATCATTTAACGAACTGTTTAATCCCATAGTATACTAAACATTAGCATTATTCTAAATATTTCATAAATGTTAGCTATCCCAAGTGTTCATTAAATCCTCATGACATTCATTCTCATAAGAAATCATATATACCCCAAACTCAGCCAAAAGCTAAAAAAAAACTCCATAAAATTCACTGTGTGCTCCTCTAAGACCTATCACCCTTGACCTGCTGAAACCCCCAAAAATTGAAACAACAAGGCTTTATAAACATCATACTAGGTGTGTTGTTTTTTTATTTGAAAACCCAATTTGAAAAACAACCACAAATAGCCAGGCCTTAATTTGGTAGTTCACTTTTATGACCTAAATACGGCCTAACTTCACTACTGCTCCCCTAGCCCATGGCAACATTCCAACGAGATGAGCTAATGTCTTTCTCCTGGTTATCCCCAGTCTTAACCCATCAATAATTGTTTGTATCAATCTAATTCCTCATTACTAATCTATAAAACCACTCAAAATTCCTCGAGTATACAATGATTATTTAATTGATTACCCTAACTCTGCTACATGTGATCTCATCTCAAATGATCCATTATCAATTATCTGTTCAACCTTCTTTCCTCATCCTATCCTCGTTCTGTCTGCATTTTTTTATTTTTTTTGTTGCAGCTCTTTTAGACCGGTGGTAGACAATTTTCCACTAAACTTGTACTTTTTTATCCAGTAACATAGGGGGTTCTGTTGCTGTAGGATCTTCTTTTTGTACTACTTTCCAATCTTTGCACGGAAGGTTGTCAAGGAACTTTTGTTTTTCTTTGCTTTGTCCCTTCCCCATTTTGAACTAAATTTGGGCCCAGTGGGTTCTCAACACCTAGAGTGTTCTAACACTGGGTCTTAATCGAACAAGACGGTGATCAACAACCCTTTATGGTAAAACTCACTTCAACCTTTCCAGGTGGAGTTTTCTTACCTACAAGCATCCACAAAGGTTCACCGTTTACACCTTGTTCGTTTGGTATGAAATACAAATACCTAGTGGTGTTTATATTTCCAGTCACACTCTTACACTTTCATACAACTTTATATGATTTTTTCGACACAGAGGACTCCGCCGTCCTACATAGAATTTAACTAGTTCAGTGACTAGAGGAGTCTACCCTCCACGGAATTTAACTGTTCGAAAACTACTTTTACCTGATAGAGTCTAGAATTGTCAGGTTTTCTTTTCAACACAGAGGACTCCGCCGTCCTACGTAGAATTTAACTAGTTTGGTAACTAGAGGAGTCTACCCTCCACGGAATTTAACTGTTTGAAAATTACTTTACTTCATTCACATTCATTCCTCTTTTTTTTATGAATTTTTTACTCACAATTCTCTGCGTTCTTGGATCTACCTTCAACCATCGGATCCCAGCCCGCAAGGGAGGGACCAGTCCCGTAAAAGGGTCTTAATGCTGTGGCCACAGACTTGTCTGGATCTCACTCGCCCGCTGGGATCGTCAGGTATCTTGGCATCCGGCTCGAAGGACCATTTAAATGTTAGGTTTAAACCCCCAACATTTATAAGAATAACCTGACAAGAAAAGACACAGAGAATTGAGTATATTTTACTTGCAAGGAGAGTGCTCGGAGACTGCTCAGTTACAATCCTCCAAAACCACTCTGAATCAGTCTCCGCTCCTCTTGCATTTTATTGGGTTAGGAACGCCCTAGTTACAGAAGGTTTCAACTGCTAATGGGGAAGGGTGCATAAACAGATCCAGTTGAAACCAGTTCACATATTCCATTATCTGAGTGTGACTTCTTCTATCTTGGTACGCTGTCCGAGCGTACCCACATTCTGAGATTAGTTGTTTTTTCTAACTCATGCAGCTGGTTCCTCCTCGCTGGACGCGACCTTGACTGCTTCTATCTTCCTCACATTCACTCGTCCTACTCACACAAGCACACATTATGAAAATAACAATTCAGTACTGAAATGGCATAATGAAATATAGTAAATGAGTAGAATAACTTATGTACAATTTCTCCAACAGTTGTCCATGGCACCAGGGGATGTGGTCCGCTGTATGAGGTGACAGGGGGTGTTAGTTGTGGTTGTCCATGGCACCAGGGGATGTGGTCCGCTGTATGAGGTGACAGGGGGTGTTAGTTGTGGTTGTCCATGGCACCAGGGGATGTGGTCCGCTGTATGAGTTGACAGGGGGTGTTAGTTGTAGTTGTCCATGGCACCAGGGGATGTGGTCCGCTGTATGAGGTGACAGGGGGTGTTAGTTGTGGTTGTCCATGGCACCAGGGGATGTGGTCCGCTGTATGAGTTGACAGGGGGTGTTAGTTGTAGTTGTCCATGGCACCAGGGGATGTGGTCCGCTGTATGAGTTGACAGGGGGTGTTAGTTGTAGTTGTCCATGGCACCAGGGGATGTGGTCCGCTGTATGAGGTGACAGGGGGTGTTAGTTGTAGTTGTCCATGGCACCAGGGGATGTGGTCCGCTGTATGAGGTGACAGGGGGTGTTAGTTGTAGTTATCCATGGGACCAGGGGGTGTTAGTTGTAGTTGTCCATGGCACCAGGGGGTGTTAGTTGTAGTTGTCCATGGCACCAGGGGGTGTTAGTTGTAGTTGTCCATGGCACCAGGGGTGTTAGTTGTAGGTCCATGGCACCAGGGGGTGTTAGTTGTAGTTGTCCACGGCACCAGGGGTGTTAGTTGTAGTTGTCCATGGCACCAGGGGGTGTTAGTTGTAGTTGTCCATGGCACCAGGGGGTGTTAGTTGTAGTTGTCCATGGCACCAGGGGGTGTTAGTTGTAGTTGTCCATGGCACCAGGGGGTGTTAGTTGTAGTTGTCCATGGCACCAGGGGGTGTTAGTTGTAGTTGTTCAATGCTGGTTTCTAGGACAGAGGGTTGTCCAATGTACCAGCCAGAGTGGATGGCAGGCGGTGTGAATGGGATTGTTCCATGGGTGTGAATGGGATTTTACCATTGGGTGTGAATGGGATTGTTCCATGGGTGTGAATGGGATTTCACCATGGGTGTGAATGGGATTTTACCATGAGTGTGAATGGGATTTTACCATGTGTGAATGGGATTTTACCATGGGTGTGAATGGGATTTTACCATGGGTGTGAATGGGATTTACCATGGGTGTGAATGGGATTTTACCACGGGTGTGAATGGGATTTGTTTCGGTTTTAGGGCATGGGGTGTGTGACTGTGAGTGGTGCTTGTCCAGAGCTGCTCTCCGGGGCTCTGATGAGCGTCACCCAGCAGCTGCCCTTTATAACATGGGTGTGTCCCCAATGGCACCATATTCTCCACATGGCTCTGGCCGAAAGTAGTGCGCTATGTAGGGAATAAGGGTGCCATTTGAGACGCATCCATGGAGCAGCTCGTTAGGCCACAGCTCCACAGATGGAGGGCTGCTAGCCAGGGCATGATGGGCCCAGGTCCGCCTCATGGCTGCTTATTAGCACGATGATGAGACCGATACTCCATGTGGGGTTATTGTGACGCTGCAAGTGGCATAGTGGTGGCTGCATCATGTTATGGGTATGCTTGTAATCGTTAAGGACGGGAGTTTTTCAGGATAAAAAAATACATGGAATGGAGCTAAGCACAGGCAAAATCCTAGAGGAAAACCTAGTTCAGTCTGCTTTCCAACAGACACTGGCAGATGAATTCACCTTTCAGCAGGACATAACCTAAATCACAAGGCCAAATCTACGCTGGAGTTGCTTACCAAGAAGTGAATGTTCCTGAGTGGCAGAGTTACAGTTTTGACTTAAATATGCTTGAAAATCTATGGCAATACTTGAAATGGTTGTCTAGCAATGATCCACAACCATCTTGACGGAGCTTGAAGAATTCTGAAAATAATAATGGGCAAATATTGTACAATCCAGGTGTGCAAAGCTCTTAGAGACTTACCCAGAAAGACTCCCAGCTGTAATCGCTGCCAAAGGTGATTCTAACATGTAGGGGTTCAGGGGTGTGAATACTTACGTAAATGAGATATTCAAGACATGACTAAAGATAGAATCCCAAGAGAAGAACATGATGCAACTGAATGAAGCCTATATCATGGAGCAGAGGGTATAACATCATATAACGGCACATAACATTTAGTGATTCAAATAATAAACAACTTTGTAACGTTTAATGACACAGATCAAAAGGAGGTAAATGGAAGTCATTATAAAATCCAAGGCACGCTTCAAATTTGTAAACATTTAAATGCAATGGTTTTATTTACATTGATATATACACAAGGACGAGTGACTCTGATTACGTCGAAATGAGCCCCAGTTCGCACATAAAGACATTTTAATTTGGACTAATTCACAGAGTGCCTTGGAATTGTATTGTGGAAAATTACTTTTATATTAACTTCATGTTGATGCGTATAAAAATCAGAAACTGTTGTCGAGGAAAGGTTAAAGCTACAAAATGTCTTCTTCTATGGCGGAGGCGGGAGCGTTACTTGGGTGAGAACAAGTCGAGAAGATTATTATTTAAATTGTTCTGACCCAAGAACGACTTCCACCTCTGCCTTTCTAAAAATACCTATTGTAATTATATAGCTTAACTTTTTCCTCCAAAAGGTACAGTGAGGGAAAAAAAGTATTTGATCCCCTGCTGATTTTGTACTGTTGCCCACTGACAAAGACATGATCAGTCTATAATTTTAATGGTAGGTTTATTTGAACAGTTAGAGACAGAATAACAACAACAAAATGTAATTACACTCTGAAGCACTTTCATACTTTCAAATATTTTTTTGCATCCCAAATGGAACCCTATTGCCTACATTCATGTGACCAAGAAGTAGGAAGCAGGATGTTTGGAGTGGTGATACGGTTGGCTCTTGTAGCCAGGACCGCTATTTCTGACCTGAGTATAAGCATTTCAGACTCCTCTGTTTTGGAGACAGATCCGCAGATGGCCGGTCAAGCCACGAAATGGCAGCGAGAGCTGTGATATGTTTACCATAGTGAAAGAGGAAGAACTGACAGACATACATTTGTGAACTGTGTAAGTAACTCATTGCCACATAAGATCGGATCATTGAACTACTAGAGGAGAACAGGGTCCTAAAATAATGTCTCTCTCTGGCTAAGGAGACTTCAAGACTGCATGCTGTTGTTGCTGTGACAATTCTAACTGACCAAGGGGATAATCCAGGGTGCTCTATGAGATTGGGCTCCTCTGCGGTAGCGACTAAGGATACTACCTTGGAACACTTTAACGTATTAACACATTCCACCGACGAGAACAAGAGAACTACAGCGTCTTGCTCTCCACCATCGGAGGAAACGTGGAATGGAGTTGGGAGGTAAGAGAGGAGGAATTTTCCAACGTATCCTCACGGCTCTGAGCCCCACTTCACCAGGGCCCTCCGACGAGGTCCCCCTGACTTCACCGTGGCCCTCCGACGAGGTCCCCCTGCGGCTCCCCCAGTCCTTCCCACTCCACCATCGTACTGCTACAGGTATCCATATTCCCAGTGATTATTGACATTATGATTATTGGCATTATGATTATTGACATTATGATTATTGACATTATGATTATTGACATTGTCAGTGATAATCATGTGGCCACAAATTTGAATTCCACTATTATCTCTGTTACTGTTAGCCTAAATGGGAAGTCAACTGTTAAAAAACAGATTTAAAAACAGATAAAAATACACCTTGTGGAACAGCGGGGGACTGTGAAGCAACACAAACATAGGCACATGCATATACACACACACGATAACATACACACTACACACACACGTACACATGGATTATATGTTGTAGATATGTGGTAGTAGAGTAGAGGCCTGAGGGCACACACTTAATATGTTGTGAAATCTGTTATGAATGTATTGTAATGTTTTTGTAATGTTTTTTAAATGTATAACTGCCTTAATTTTGCTGGACCCCAGGAAGAGTAGCTGCTGCCTTGGCAGGAACTAATGTGGATCCATAATAAATACAAATACCAATCTCTGTTACTGTGAGCCCAAAATGGGAAGTCCACTGGTCAGCTCATCCAGTGCTATTATTTCAAATACCTACAGTTCCTTCAGAAAGTATTCACACCCCTGGACTTATTCCACATTTTGTTGTGTTACAGACTGAATTCAAAATTGATTAAATATATGTTTTTTTCCCACCCATCAATTGTGCATTAATATATTTGCCATGCTCTTGTCCTCTCCTCTCTAAGCTTACTCTTCTGTCTTCCAGAGATGATTGGGGGAGGCTGAGGTGCTTGAGGTCCAACCTGAAACCCCCCTGAAACTAAGCAACATCTTCCCCAGGATGACAGGAATGACCAGTGTGATCAGAACGTCTCCTTTCCATTGTTATGCTTTTGTTTTCATGATAGATCCACCATCTGTACCTAATGTAGTTAGTATGAAACATAGGATTACATATTAGAAAATAGTCATTTAATAGGATCTCTAAACATTATCTTATATACTAGTTCATCTGTATTATCATGAGCCACTATTATGTAACACAGTTGTTATGGTTGAATGGTTGTTACAGTGTCAAACAACTCAGACAATTTACTCAGATTATTGGGCCACTTTTGTGTGATTTTGTATTATCATTTGCTTGGCATACTTTCTCTTACAGCCGTGTGTATCTAGCTGCTTGGCACGCAAAGCCAAGCTAGATAATGATCTATAATGAGCTATCTGGATAAATAGGCTGTTTATTTCACAATGATTTATTATATCTCTTAAAATAGATGTGCAATATACAAAGCCTTTGAATGGTCCCCTACCCCTGGCCAGCAGGTTTCTATTCAATCCATTAAGCCCAATTAATTCATCCTGATTATATAAAACGGGGCATTATGCTAGCTTCAAAATCCATATATCTGGATGTTGGATTCTCTTTCACACATCTAAAACGTCTGAGCACAGCATGAACCCCTGTTTTGATCTTTACCATAGGCCTATACTTATAATGCTCCAAACAAAAAAAGAGTCATTTGGAAGTCCCCGGAACGTCATGAAATGGTTGCCTAAAGTCTTCAGGACGTTGTGTCATGGTGTCACGTTCGTTGAGAGACGGGTCAGACCAAGGTGCAGCGTGGTATGCGAACATGTTTATTTAACTCAATAAACATAAACAAAACAAGAAACAACGTAACGTGAAGTCCTCAGGCTAAACACTGGTTTGGTGCGAGGAGCAGGGACGGGGGCGTACCGGGCTGGCGACAGGCACCACTGGTTTGGTGTGAGGAGCTGGCACGGGCCGTACCGGCCTGGATACGCGCACCACTGGTTTGGTGCGGGGAGCAGGTACGGGCCGTACCGGACTGTGGAGGCGCACTGGAGGTCTGGAGCGTAGAGCTGGCACAACCCGTCCTGGCTGGATGCCCACTTCCGCACAGTACGTGTGTGGCGTTAGCACAGGACGCACTGGGCTGTGCACGCGCACTGGCGATACAGTACGTAGAACCGGCGCAGGATATGCTGGACCGAGGAGGCGTACTGGAGACCAGGAGCGTTGAGCCGGCACAAGGGTGTTCCATTTGTCCAGGTGGGAAAGGGCAGTGTGGAGTGCAATAGAGATTGCGTCATCTGTGGATCTGTTGGGGCGGTATGCGAATTGTAGTGGGTCTAGGGTTTCTGGGATGATGGTGTTGATGTGAGCCATGACCAGCCTTTCAAAGCACTTCATGGCTACAGACGTGAGTGCTACGGGGCGGTAGTCATTTTGGCAGGTTACCTTGACGTTCTTGGGCACAGGGACTATGGTGGTCTGCTTGAAACATGTAGGTATTACAGACTCTGTCAGGGAATGGTTAAAAATGTCAGTGAAGACACTTGCCAGTTGGTCAGCACATGCGTCCTGGTAACCCATCTGGCCCTGCGGCCTTGTGAATGTTGACCTGTTTAAAGGTCTTACTCACATCGGATACGGAGAGCATGATCACACAGTCATCCGGAACAGCTGGTGCTCTCATGCATGGTTCATTGTTGCTTTCCTCGAAGTGAGCATAGAAGGCATTTAGCTAATCTGGTAGGCTCGCGGCACTGGGAAGCTTGCAGCTGGGTTTCCCTTTGTAATCCGTAATAGTATGTAAGCCCTGCCACACCCGACCGAACGTCAGAGCCGGTGTATTAGGATTCAGTCTTAGTCCTGTATTGACGGTTTGCCTGTTTGATGGTTCGGCGGAGGGCATAGCGGGATTTCTTATAAGCGTCTGGATTAGTATCCCGCTCCTTGAAAGTGGCAGATCTAGCCTTTAGCTCAGTGCGGATGTTGCCTGTAATCCATGGCTTCTGGTTGGGATATGTACGTACGGTCACTGTGGGGACGACGTCATCAATGCACTTATTGATGAAGCCGGTGACTGATGTGGTATACTCCTCAATGCCATCGGATGAATCCCGGAACATATTCCAGTCTGTGCTAGCAAAACAATCCTGTAGCTTAGCATCCGCGTCATCTGACCACTTCCGTATTGAGCGAGTCACTGGTAATTCCTGCTTGAGTCTTTTCTTGTAAGCAGGAATCAGGAAGATATAATTATGGTCAGATCTGCCAAATGGACGTCTCTGTGTGTGGAGTAAAGGTGGTCTAGATTTTTTTTCCTTTGGTTGAACGTGATATGTTGGTAGAAATGAGGTAAAACGGATGTAAGTTTTCCTGCATTAAAGTCCCTGGCTACTAGCAGCGTCGCTTCTGGGTGAGCATTCTCTTGTTTGCTTATGGCCTTATACAACTCGTTGAGTGCGGTCTTAGTGCCAGCATCAGTTTGTGATGGTAAATAGACAGCTACAAAAAATATAGTAAATAGTATGTTCTACAGCTTATCATGATGTACCTCAGGCAAGCAAAACCTAGAGACTTCCTTAATAATAGAGATCGCGCACCAGCTGTTACTGACAAATAGACACAGACCACTACCCCTCGTCTTACCGAATGTTGCTGTTCTGTCTTGCGAATGCACGGGAAACCCAGCCAACTGTATATTATCCATGTCCTCATTCAGCTACGACTCGGTGAAACATAAGATATTACAGTTTTTAATGTCCCGTTGGTAGGATAGTCTGGAATGGAGCTCATCCAGTTTATTCTCCAGTGATTGCACGTTCGCCAGTAAGACGGACGGTAAAGGCGATTATCCACTCACCAACGAATTCTCACCAAGCACCCGGATCTGCAGCCCCCTGTATCTGCGTGGATTTGGGCCTGGTCCGGGAGGAGACGTAAATCTTTCGCCTCTGATACATTCAATAACTTTTTTTAGTTCAGTCTGAGGTGAGTAATCGCTTTCTGATGTCCAGAAGCTCTTTTTGGTCATAAGAGATGGTGGCAGAAACATAATGTACATAAAAAGTTACAAACAATGTAAAAAAAAACACACAATTGGTTAGGTACCTGTATAACGCCAGCCATCCCGCTGTGATCCTGGGACATCGCTGATAACCAGGTCTGGATGCTTTTAGGACCTTCTCAGGTCATTCAGTGTATCAGTAGTTAGGGTGTTGCCTAATGGTCCCAAAGGAACATTACCACTCCCCAATGTTTCCTCTAAGCTGAGCGGCCACGCACCTCCTCCTAGGACTGCCGCTCAGAAGAAATGCCATGCCATGCCTCGCAGAGATGCAAGAGATTGAACTGCACTGAGTTCACCCCCATTAGTTTGTACTATATAGATCAACAACAACAAAAAATAATCTGTGATCAAATCAACATTATATCAGTCCCTTTTTTAATGCAACAAACCAAAACAAATCTAACTTTGCAAGATTGAGTCTGTGATTTTGTTGTAAGCAGAGCCAGAGCGCAACGGAGTAGAATTCTATTGGCGTCTTTCAATCACCCAGGATGGAATTAGCTTTTCAGATCAGATTAGCGTGTGCACATTTGTTGAAATTCTTTGCTAGTTAGCGAGTTATTAGGCCAGTTATAGATAAGTATAGGTCAGCAATGGGGAGTTACTGCTTTCTACAAGAGCACAAAACGTGTAGGCTACATTTCAAACTGTCTTTGAAAAGCCAGTCAGGTAAAAAGCTTATGTCTTAATTAAAGGGGCAGTGTTGTATTTTGAGACAGGCTTGAATATGCAAATAAGCCAATAGGCAGAGGGGTAGCCTACATTGCAATGGTGACCCATCCTTCAGGGCAGGTGGGGCAGTGCCCCACCTGTTTTGAGCCCCACCTGTTTAGCTATAAAAAAAAAAAAAAATGTTGTTGTTGTTGCCTGTTTTGCATATCACATATCAGTTTGCAAAGAATGTAAAACATTTTTTGACTTAATAAAGCCACATACAAACATGGTCTCTTTTTTGCTTTCTTGAGTAAGGCAGCTCTAAAATGCAGGTGTTTCAGCCTAGCTCAGTGCTTTCTGTGGTGGTGGGGCAGCCAGCGAAAAATACTGTGTGTAGGTGTTGGTAATGTTCTCTAGTTGTGCCGTTATTGGCTCAGTGTTCTGTCACTCGTGGGGACCGTATGTCACTGCAACATCTACAGAGTGAGCTAGAAAGTTAAAGCCCCCTTGGTGCTGCCATAGATTTACATTAGAAGTGCCCATCCAAGAAGGTTCAAGGTCATTGGCCACAGATAAAATGTCAAATCACGTTATATCTACCGTAGCTTTGATTGGACTGATCATATCAACATCATACTTTCGAAATCTTAGCTAGCAAGCTAGACAAGCAGTCATCATCATGAATCACGTCAAAAATCAACTGGCAAATCCTTTTCGATCTTTGTCATATGAAGAGAAATTATAGATAAAACGTATCGCCATTGGACATAAACATTTCACAACAAGTTGGAAATCGCAAATTACACAATGAGTGGTTTGGAAGGAATCAGTAGCTAACTGCAAGCGTTGCAAAGCAATCACTATTTTGCTTCCTCTGCCTGCTATTCGGTGGAGAGGGTGTGTGGTCCAAGTCTGGATTTAAGGGTCTCCTTTCCAAGCTTAAAATGATAAAACATTCACACGCAACACCATGGACCAGAAAAGGTTGAATACATTGGCCATGCTGTCAATCCAGCATGACTTCTGCCGCGTTCAAAACAACTGGAAACCCGGAACTGGGAAATCGCAGACTTCTGAAAAAAACTAGCTCCGACTGGGAAAATAAGTTTTGAATGGTCCTCCAACTCGGAATTCCAAGTCGGGAAATCGGGCCTCTTTCTAGAGCTCCGACCTGAAGATCACTGACGTTATGATTCAACCTTGCTTTTTTTCAAGTTCCCAGTTGTCTTGAAAGCACCATAAATCCAGAGAATGACAGACTTTGATGACAAAGTTTAATGACAAAATTTGCCCAAAAGAAGGACTGCCGCACCACCTTCCTGTTCAAGTGAGCACAGCGTCCAAAAATATGTATTGAATGCTGCTGCATAAATGATGTAATATGCCAGGGAGATATGTATACTGTAGCTAAGAATGTAATGCTAAGTGTATGTTGTGTAGTAAGCTGTTAGTAGTCCATGTGCCTCACCCTAATAATTTGGTCCCTTTTCCCCTCATAACTTAGCCTACTGTTCTGACTTGGTGGTGCACATGTAGCCTATAGCCTGTTTTAGAGAAATGTAATCATCGAATATTGTAAGAGCTTTCATTGTCTGCTTATATGCCCCCTTTATTTATCCTACGGTTCTGACTTGGTGTACAGGAGAACACTGTAAGAACGGCCCATGTTCTGAATTCTGTCGCTGTACATTTCAAAAGTGCTGAACAAATAGTTATATTGACTACGTCTGTCCTAGCTCGCTCATTAATATCTTAATTGAAATTACGGATTGCCTCTTATCCGCTCATCGTTCCCTTATGCCATAGTTTGGACATCTCAATTGTCAGTAGAAACCACATTTGTTTAAGCAAGTCAGCCATGTTTTTTCAAAAGGCAGTAAATGAGGCTGAATGAACTGTTTCGCTGCCAGACAAGGCTCTGCTGATAGCCAGGTGTAGCGATTCACTCCATGGTGCTGAAAAGAAAGCTTTGCTTTTGGGACAGCTTTATGGAGGCCCCTAACAGTTCGCGGGCACCGTTTGTCATCGTTATAGTGCAGTTCATGTATTGTTTAGTGTTGTGCTGTGTAGTGGCTTTGCTGGCATGCATAAAAAAATTTGGGGGGAGTTTGCCCCCACCAAGATTGACATGCTAAAATTGCCACTGCTACATTGTGTAATTTTCTGTATGGTAATAATAATGTTATTTTGTAAAGTGGTTTCTTGCATCATACAAACACAATACAACGCAATTTACAGTCACCTATTTGGCCCATGGTGTTACAGACCAAGTAAAAAATCATTAATTAATGTCAAGCCCTTCATAATATCAAAACATGCAATGTAGGCCTGCATTGAACACCACATATAGGCTACTGTAGGCTATATCATAGAAATCAAAAGCTATTTCCATGTGAAAATGTAAATGGGATTTGCTCCATTGGTTTTGTTGTTAGGCCTACATTATGCTTCAGATAGCCACAATAGCCTATTGGCTACTGTCTAAAACTGTCAGGGTACAGCCTCAGTGTTCACTGGAAACACATGCCGGAAGTTGCACAAAATCCTCACAACGTTAAAGTTTCCGCTCACAAGACCAAAAATTTGCTCAGTGCCCCAAAGGATTTGAGGGAACATTGCCCCTCCCCCCAAAAAATGTTGACCGACCTACCTGGGCAAGCGCACTCTCGTTTCATTACACATCACCCCTCCTTGTTACTGTTGCAGAACCCATCAAAGCCCTGATTGGTGAACCACTGATGCATTCACAGCTCTTTGTCTGTTGTCTTTTTCTGTTGGAAACAAACAGCTGTTTTTTTACATAGAGGGTTCAGCCAAAAGGCAGAATGCTGTGCTGTGCATTACCGCTGGATTTCTACAAATGTTACAACGGGAGATGACGTGCACCTGCGTGTACGTAGCAAACTTACTTGGAACCAAAAACCCACAAGAATAAACCAGCAGATCAGTGTCAAGTGATTATGACACCAGACAGCTGAATCTAGGTTCTCTGCTCTCACCCCCAATGAAATATGGACCTATCAGGAGCATCAGAAACCATAAGGCTGATGAATGTTAAACTCATTAGAGTATAACAATATAGAAATAGAAAATGTATTTAATTCAAACATTTCACCTTAAAATGGCTAAATAATACAATAGAAGCCATTTGAAATAACCTTTTGAGGCTCCATTTTCATTTGATAAAAATATAGGTTATAGAACTCAATCACGACTGTCTTGATTTAGTTACATATTTCAAACAAACATGGACAGTCCAGGGATATTTTACCCCCAATCTTGATAAGAAATGACCATACCAGACAATTTTATTTAAAGACATAAATTGGAAACAAAATAAAATAATATGAGTAGTCTACACCAACATTAGTGAAAAATATAGCGCCACCAGGTGGTGGGGGACTCAGAAAGGTAATGTGAAATATATAGCGCCACCTGGTGGTGGGGGACTCAGAAAGGTAAAGTAAAAAAATATAGCGCCACCTGGTGGTGGGGGACTCAGAAAGGTAATATGACAAATATAGCGCCACCTGGTGGTGGGGGACTCAGAAAGTTAAAGTAAAAAGATATAGCGCCACCTGGTGGTGGGGACTCAGAAAGGTAACGTAAAAAATATAGCGCCACCTGGTGGTGGGGGACTCAGAATGGTAAAGTAGTAAAGTAAAAAATATAGCGCCACCTTGTGGTGGGGGACTCAGAAAGGTAAAGTGAAAAATATAGCGTCACCTGGTGGTGGGGGACTCAGAAAGGTAATGTGAAAAATATAGCGCCACCTGGTGGTGGGGGACTCAGAAAGGGAAAGTGAAAAATATAGCGCCACCTGGTGGTGGGGGACTCAGAAAGGTAAAGTGAAAAATATAGCGCCACCTGATGGTGGGGACTCAGAAAGATAAAGTGAAAAATATAGCGCCACCTGGTGGTTGGGGACTCAGAAAGGTAAAGTGAAAAATATAGCGCCACCTGGTAGTGGGGGACTCAGAAAGGTAAGGTGCCGGTTACTACATTTGCACACACTGTATATATATATTTTCTGTTGTATTTTTGACTTTATGTTTTGTTTACCCCATATGTAACTCTGTGTTGTTGTTGTTTTTATCGCACTGCTTTGCTTTATCTTGGCCAGGTCGCAGTTGTAAATGAGAACTTGTTCTCAACTGGCTTACCTGGTTAAATAAAGGTGAAATTTTTTTTTTTTTAAATAAAGAGGCACAATGAAGAATAGGACACAGACTCAAGTTTAACCCTTTATTGCCTCAGATGAAAGAATAGTCCATGAACAGCAGTCTAGTGGGTGGCGTTGTCCTCTCCCTGGAAGAGGTCATCCTGAGTCTAGCCCGGCCCAGCTCACCTCTTATGGTCCTTTGTAGCTCAGTTGGTAGAGTGTGGTGCTTGTAACGCCAGGGTAGCGAGTTCGGTTCCTGGGACCACCTATACGTAAAATATATGCACGCATGACTGTAAGTCGCTTTGGATAAAAGCGTCTGCTAAATGGCATGTATTTTCTACTGGTCCCGGCCTGGCATTGTAAATGGTCCAGGGCCAAGGTGGGCAGGGTCAGAGGTGACGATTGACAAGTCACGGGTCCTGTGAGAGGTCAGAGGTGTGACCTGCAATTGGATACGTTGGCACCTCTGGGGTGGAGATCTCCCCCTGCAGCAGATCTGTGTCCAAAACAAGATTTGACTGGAAGAGTTTTCCACCATTAGTTTTCCATTCATACAACGTGTGAAATAAGTCTCTCACTGTTGCCGCTTAAGTCTCTCACTGTTGCCGCTTGCTACAGACCCCCCTCAGCCCCCAGCTGTGCCCTGGACACCATATGTGAATTGATTGCCCCCCATTTATCCTCTGAGTTTGTACTGCTTGGTGACCTAAATTGGGATATGCTTAATACCCCAGCCATCCTACAATCCAAGCTAGATGCCCTCAACCTCACGCAAATTATCAACGAACCTACCAGGTACAACCCTAAATCCTTAAACATGGGTACCCTCATAGATATCATCCTGACTAACATACCCTCTAAATACACCTCAGCTGTCTTCAACCAGGATCTCAGCGATCACTGCCTTATTGCCTGCGTCCGTAACGGGTCCGCGGTCAAACAACCACCCCTCATCACTGTCAAACGCTCCCTAAAACACTTTAGCGAGGAGGCCTTCCTAATTGACCTGGCCCAGGTATCCTGGATGGATATAGATCTCATTCCGTCAGTAGAGGATGCCTGGTTGTTCCTTAAAAGTAATTTCCTCTCAATCTTAAATAAACATGCCCCATTCAAAAATACAGAACTAAGAACCGATATAGCCCCTGGTTCTCCTCAGACTTGACTGCCCTTGACCAGCACAAAAACATCCTGTGGCGTACAGCATTAGCATCAAAAGCCCCCGCGATATGCAACTTTTCAGGGAAGTTAGGAACCAATATACACAAGCAGTCAGGAAAGCAAAGGCTAACTTTTTTCAAACAGAAATTTGCATCCTGTAGCACTAACTCCAAAAAGTTTTGGGACACTGTAAAGTCCATGGAGAATAAGAGCACTTCCTCCCAGCTGCCCACTGCACTGAGGCTAGGAAACACTATCTCCACCGATAAATCTACAATAATCGAGAATTTCAACAAGCATTTTGCTACAGCTGGCCATGCTTTCCATCTGGCTACCACTAACCCGGCCACCAACTCTGCACCCTCTGCTGCAACTTGCCCATGCCCCCCGCTTCTCCTTCACACAAATTCAGACAGCTGATGTTTTGAAAGCGCTGCAAAATCTGGACCCCCTACAAATCAGCTGGGCTAGACAATCTGGACCCTTTCTTCCTAAAACTAGCCGCCGAAATTGTCGCAACCCCTATTACTAGTCTGTTCAACCTCTCTTTCATAACGTCTGAGATCCCCCAGAGATTGGAAAGCTGCCGCGGTCATCCCCCCTCTTCAAAGGGGGTGACACTCTAGATCCAAACTGCTACAGACCTATATCCATCCTGCCCTGCCTTTCGAAAGCCAAGTTAATAAACAGATCATCGACCATTTCGAATACCACCGTACCTTCTCCGCTATGCAATCCGGTTTCCGAGCTGGTCACGGGTGCACTTCAGCCACGCTCAAGGTCCTAAACGATATTATAACCGCGATTGATAATAGACAGTACTGTGCAGCCGTCTTCATCGACCTGGCCAAGGCTTTCGACTCTGTCAACCACCGCATTCTTATTGGCAGACTAAATAGCCTTGGTTTCTCAAATGACTGCCTCGCCTGGTTCACCAACTACTTCTCAGATAGAGTTCAGTGTGTCAAATCGGAGGGCCTGTTGTCTGGACCTATGGCAGTCTCTATGGGGGTGCCACAGGGTTCAATTCTTGGGCCGACACTTTTCTCCGTGTATATCAATGATGTCGCTCTTGCTGCTGGTGACTCTCAGATCCACCTCTACGCAGACGACACCATTTTGTATACATCTGGCCCTTCATTGGACACTGTGTTAACAAACCTCCAAACGAGCTTCAATGCCATACAACAATCCTTCAGTAGCCTTCAACTGCTCTTAAACACTAGTAAAACTAAATGCATGCTTTTCAATCGAACGCTGCTAGCACCCGCCCACCCGACTAGAATCACCACTCTCGACGGGTCTGACCTAGAGTATGTGGACAACTACAAATATCTAGGTGTCTGGTTAGACTGTAAACTCAACTTCCAGACTCACATAAAGAATCTCCAATCCAAAGTTAAATCTAGAATCGGCTTCCTATTTCGCAACAAAGCCTCCTTCACTCATGCTGCCAAACATGCCCTCGTAAAACTGACTATCCTACCGATCCTTGACTTCGCGATGTCATTTATAAAATAGCCTCCAACACTCTACTCAGCAAATTGGATGTAGTCTATCACAGTGCCATCCGTTTTGTCTCCAAAGCCCCATACACTACCCACCACTGTGACCTGTACGCTCTTGTTGGCTGGTCCTCACTACATGTTCGTCGTCAAACCCACTGGCTCCAGGCCATCTATAAATCACTGCTAGGCAAATCCCCGCCTTATCTTAGCTCATTGGTCACCATAGCAGCACCCACCCGTAGTCTGCGCTCCAGCAGGTATATCTCACTGGTCATTCCCAAAGCCAACACCTCCTTTGGCCGCCATTCCTTCCAGTTCTCTGCTGCCAATGACTGGAACGGATTGCAAAAATCTCTGAAGCTGGAGACTCTTATCTCCCTCAATAACTTTAAGCATCAGTTGTCAGAGCACCTTACCGATCACTGCACCTGTACACAGCCCATCTGAAATTAGCCCACCCAACTACCTCATCCCTATATTGTTATTTAATTTGCTCTTTTGCACCCCAGTATCTCTATTTGCACATAATCTCTTGCACATCTAGCATTCCAGTGTTAATACTATTGTAATTATTCTGCACTATAGCCTATTTATTGCCTTACCTCCATAACTTGCTACATTTGCACACACTGTATATATATTTTCTGTTGTATTTCTGACTTTATGTTTTTTTTACCCCATATGTAACTCTGTGTTGTTTTTGTTGCACTACTTTGCTTTGTCTTGGCCAGGTCGCAGTTGTAAATGAGAACCTGTTCTCAACTGGCTTACCTGGTTAAATAAAGGTGAAATAAAATAAAAAAATAAAATAAAAAGTATGTTTCCATAGCAATCACATTTACATTTACGTCATTTAGCAGACGCTCTTATCCAGAGCGACTTACAAATTGGTGCAATAATCTAAAAACTTGAACTAAGTTGTTCTGATGATAACACCCACCAGAGGGCGAACATATCTTGAAAGACTTTGGTAGCAAGCAGGATTAAGTTTTTAGGGAGCGGTAATGAGGTGACCAATAATGGTTGCAATTGAGATCAGCTGTGCGGGTGAATTTATAGCGCGTATTGAAGGTTTAACGAGAGATAAACTGGTGATGATCTCAGTGGTAAACTACATTTTAGATCAACTGGTGATAATCTCAGTGGTAAACTACATTTTAGATCAGCTGGTGATAATCTCAGTGGTCAACTACATTTTAGATCAACTGGTGATAATATCAGTGGTAAACTAAACTTTAGATCAACTGGTGATAATCTCAGTGGTAAACTAAACTTTAGATCAACTGGTGATAATCTCAGTGGTAAACTAAACTTTATATCAACTGGTGATAACCTCAGTGGTAAACTAAGCTTTAGATCAGCTGGTGATAATCTCAGTGGTAAACTACATTTTAGATCAACTGGTGATAATCTCAGTGGTCAACTAAACTTTAGATCAACTGGTGATAACCTCAGTGGTAAACTAAACTTTAGATCAACTGGTCATAATCTCAGTGTTAAAAACATTTTAGATCAACTGGTGATAACCTCAGTGGTAAACTACATTTTAGATCAACTGGTGATAATCTCAGTGGTAAACTAAATTTTAGATCAACTGGTGAAACTCTCAGTGGTAAACTACATTTTAGATCAACTGGTGATAATCTCAGTGGTAAACTACATTTTAGATCAACTGGTGATAATCTCAGTGGTAAACTAAATTTTAGATCAACTGGTGAAACTCTCAGTGGTAAACTACATTTTAGATCAACTGGTGATAATCTCAGTGGTCAACTAAACTTTAGATCAACTGGTGATAACCTCAGTGGTAAACTAAACTTTAGATCAACTGGTCATAATCTCAGTGTTAAAAACATTTTAGATCAACTGGTGATAACCTCAGTGGTAAACTACATTTTAGATCAACTGGTGATAATCTCGGTGGTAAACTAAATTTTAGATCAACTGGTGAAACTCTCAGTGGTAAACTACATTTTAGATCAACTGGTGATAATCTCAGTGGTCAACTAAACTTTAGATCTTTACAGTACGGAGCTGTAGACACACATCACTCATCTCTTTACAGTACGGAGCTGTAGACACACATCACTCATCTCTTTACAGTACGGAGCTGTAGACACACACATCTCTTTGTGGACATTCAGAGAAAGAGGTCACATCCAACAGAATGGTTGTTTAATCAGTGTGTGTGTGTACAGGTGCTCCTGGGATGAACAGAGCTTTCCATGTATCTGTGTAGAGCGTTGAAGAGGTCTGGATCAGCAGGTGAAGTTCACTGCTCACGTCATCTGCAGCCCTCACACAAGGACACCTGTTAGAGCCTCTGATAAGAAGCAGATATTCCTTTTTTTTTCTCTCTCTCTCTCTCTCTCTCTCTCTCTCTCTCTCTCTCTCTCTCTCTCTCTCTCTCTCTCTCTCTCTCTCTCTCTCTCTCTCTCTCTCTCTCTCTCTCTCTCTCTCTCTCTCTCTCTCTCTCTCTCAATTTAAGGGCTTTATTGGCATGGGAAACATATGTTAACATTGCCAAAGCAAGTGAAGTAGATAAACAATAAATATTAACAGTAAACATTACACTCAGAAGTTCAATTTCAATTTTCAATTCAATTTAAGGGCTTTATTGGCATGGGAAACGTGTGTTAACATTGCCAAAGCAAGTGAAGTAGATAGTAAACAAAAGTGAAATAAACAATAAATATTAACAGTAAACATTACACTCAGAAGTTTCAAAAGAATAAAAGACATTTCAAATGTCCTATTATGTCTATATACAGTGTTGTCAGTCAGGGAGGATTGAGAGAGAGGGAGAGCCCATTACAAGTTCAGTCTGACTGAGTATCCATGTATAACTGCTGAACTAGAACCCTCCTATCCAGCAAGCCTCTGGGTCAGAAATAAAAATTGTAAGGTGTGAAGGTTTTTAATCTTTGATGCTTGAAACTTGGTAATCTTTTAATAGGGGTTTGAAGGCAGGCCTGCGGGCAATGTTGTACGATGTAGTCAATATCAACCAAATAAATATTGAATCTATGTAAATCTATATCTCATAATAAGTCAGAACAGTGAAGCGCAACACAAGAACGTGTTGCACACCGTACATGTATTCTCATCACTCAAATGCATGATTGTACGCACACACACACGCTCGAGCGAACAAACACACACACACATGCACACACACAGGCAAACACACTCTCTCTCTCTCTCTCTCTCTCTCTCTCTCTCTCTCTCTCTCTCTCTCTCTCTCTCTCTCTCTCTCTCTCTCTCTCTCTCTCTCTCTCTCTCTCTCTCTCTCTCTCTCTCTCTCTCTCTCTCTCTCTCTCTCTCTCTCTCTCTCATACTGTAATCACTGAAGGATTATCAGTAACCCTGTTTCTATGAAGAACCGTTACAGATGCTCCAGGACCTCTCAAGATGAAAGACTGTTGTTTTGCTGTGTGATCTTTTTCAAGGAAATGCAACTCATCTCCCTTTTCTCATTACGATAAACTAAAGTATTCTAACAATCCTCAAAAGCTGTGTGAATTTAAATGTTCATTGCTCGTTCATTTCTAATGATTGCTTGTTTGTTGGTTTGTCCGTTTGTTTTGATGTGTGTGTGGATGCGTGCACTGTGTGTGTGTGTCAGAAAATAACAGTAAATAAATGGGTTTTCTCTGCAGCATGGAAAAATACAAAGTAATGCTCAGGAGGGAGCCCACCTTGATATAATCAACCATTACTCCAATCAATCTGTGGACATTCATCTCAGCAGTCTGGAATCGGTCCATTTAAAATCAGAAAACTACATGTCATGTAGGAGTACAGTACATTACTGTATAAATGGGCCATGCAGGTACAGTACATTACTGTATAAATGGGCCATGCAGGTACAGTACATTACTGTATAAATGGGCCATGCAGGTACAGTACATTACTGTATAAATGGGCCATGCAGGTACAGTACTTTACTGTATAAATGGGCCATGCAGGTACAGTACATTACTGTATAAATGGGCCATGCAGGTACAGTACATTACTGTATAAATGGGCCATGCAGGTACAGTACATTACTGTATAAATGGGCCATTAGGCGGCAGGTAGCTCAGTGGTTAAGAGCGTTGTGCCAGTAACCGAAAGGATGCTGGTTCTAATCCCCGAGCCGACTAGGTGAAAAATCTGTCGATGTGCCCTTGAGCAAGGCACTTAACCCTAATTGCTCCTGTAAGTCGCTCTGGATAAGAGCGTCTGCTAAATGACCTATTTATTTATTTAAACACAAACACTAGGGATGCATCACAAATGGCTCCCTGTTTAATGCACTACTTTTGACCAGATCCCTATGGGCTATGTAGGGGAGTAGGGGTGTCATTTGGGATGCACACGGTTCAGGCTGTGGCTGTTGGCCTTCAGATTGTTTGGACCATTACTCACTAGGCTGAGCTATTCTACAGCATTGTCTTTTGATCACATTAAAGGAGCTATATGGAATATTTTTTTGCATTGTAATTCCTACAAAATGTCCTTAATATACATCTTGTTGACAAGTCGATAACAAGAGATTTGCTGGCCCCAGTCAATTTGACAACAAGAGACGGTTCGTTGTTGAATTGTAACATGCAGTCACTATTATTATTATTTGTGTTGTGGCAACCCGTTGCCTAGACCCATTGGATTAACCCAACTCAAAATATATCTTCGTTCAATACTTAGAGTAATACAGTGACATCACCACCTATATGGCTATCTTTTAAGTTGGAAATACTTAAGTGTTTTGCGTTTCATGAACTTTTTGACACTAAATTACATGATATTGTCACAAGCTGGGCTAGAACTCCGGTCTCAGATGTGGAGAGCTGGGGGTAATACCCCTTAGCCACAGAGGAGGTGTAGTAGGACCCAAATGAAACACCCAAGGCAATACTCCAGGCAAGTAGATTTAATGTAAAAACAAAGGTTCTTCGCACTTCACAAATAGTCCAACAAAAGTTCTTCTCAGAAAGAGGTATATTAACAAAACAGGAGGCAAAACAAAATAACTCCACGAGGGGAGAAAAACAAACTAAAGATAACTTAGAAAACCTTACTTGGAAAAACACGGTGGAGCAAAGCAGGAGACACATAGCCAGGACTCAATAACCAAGTGAGAAACAAGGGGAAAACACACAGCTAAAATACACAAGGGGAAACAAGGCACAGGTGACCTGGATCAAGCTAATTAGGACACACGAGGAAGAACTAAGGCAGAGGGGGAACACAGATGACCTCTAGAGGCCCGGAGACAAACAGGAGGCAGGAAGCTGACAGGACCCCCTCCTCTAGGAACGACTCCTGACGTTCCTTCCAGAACACCCCGGCCCCAGGGTGCGAAAATCTCGGATCAAACCTGGGTCCAGGATGTCCCTGGCTGGAACCCAGGAGCGCTCCTCTCGGCCCGTAGCCCTCCCAGTCCACCAGATACTGCAGAGAGTTCTGGACCCTCCGGGAGTCCAGTATCCGGCGGACTGTGTAGGCTGGCTGGCCGTCAATGATCCTGGGAGGTGGCGGGGTCTGCGTGGGGGGGCAAAAGGAGAAGACAAGACAGGTTTAAGGAGTGAAACATGGAAAGTGGGGTTAACTCTAAGGGAGCGAGGCAGAACCAAACGATACGAAACAGGGTTAACCTTTCTAGCAATGCGGAAAGGGCCGATGTATCTCTGGGAAAGCTTCTTGGATTCGACCCGGAGGGGCAGGTTCTTAGTGGCCAACCAAACTCTCTGACCAGCTCGGAAACTAGGGGCCGTCCGGGCGGTGTCGATTAGCCTGACTTTGGTATCTCTGGGAGGTCCGAAGGAGGATACACCTGGCCTTCTTCCAGGTCCGCCTACAGCGTTGGACAAAGCGCTGGGCCGAGGGAACACCAACTTGCGCCTCTTCCTCTGGAAATAATGGAGGGTTGTAACCGAACTGGCATTCGAAGGGGGACAATCCGGTAGCTGAAGACTGGAGGGTGTTGTGGGCATATTCAGCCCAAATGATATAGGTGGCCCAAGACGTGGGATTACTGGCCGCCATACACCGCAGGGTGGTCTCCAGATCCTGATTAATCCGTTCCGTTTGGCCATTAGACTCTGGATGGAACCCTGACGATAGGCTGGCTGTGGCCCCAATAAGCCTGCAGAAGGCCCCCCAAAACCGGGACGAGAATTGGGGACCTCGGTCAGAGACCACGTCCAGGGGAATGCCAAATATCCGGAAGACATGGTTCATGAGGAGCTCAGCAGTCTCCTTAGCCGAGGGCAGCTTGGGCAGGGGAATAAACCGGGCAGCCTTAGAGAACCGGGTCAATCGATCACTAGGATGACGGTGTTGCCCTGGGATGGAGGAAGTCCCGTAACAAAGTCCAGAGAAAGGTGTGACCATGGCCTTCGAGGAATAGGTAAGGGATGGAGCAGTCCCTGGGGGTCGCTGGCGCGTCGACTTTCCCTGGTTGCACACCGGGCAGGCCTCAACATAGACCTGCACGTCCTTCTTGATGGACGGCCACCAAAACCGCCGTCGGAGGAATTCCAGTGTGCGAGCACTGCCTGGATGGCATGTCAAGGGCGACTCATGACCCCACTGCAAGACGCGGGCCCGAACAGAGAGAGGAACGTACAGGCGACCGGCAGGACCACCGCCTGGATCGGGCTCATGGACAAGGGCTTCTCGTACCCCTCTTTCTAGTTCCCACTGCAGAGGTGCGACGATCCTAGACCTCGGAATAATCGATGCCAAGGGCTTCTCTTGTACCTCGGGAGAATAGGCTCGAGACAGGGCATCCGGCTTGACATTCTTGGTGCCAGGTCGGTAAGACAGGAGGAACTGGAATCGATTAAAGAAAAGGGACCATCGTGCTTGCCGAGGGTTCATCCGCTTAGCCTGTTGGAGATATTCCAGGTTCTTGTGGTCTGTGAGAACCTGGAACGGGTGCTGAGCCCCCTCAAGCCAATGGCGCCACTCCTCCAAGGCCAGTTTCACTGCAAGCAACTCTAGATCCCCCACGTGGTAGTTGCGCTCGGCCTCAGACAGGCGGCGAGACATGAAGGCACAAGGGTGTAATCTCCCATCCTCACCCCTCTGTGACAGGACGGCTCCCACCCCCCACCTCTGAGGCGTCCACCTCCACCACGAAAGGTCTTTCTGGGTCAGGAGTCACCAGAATCGGAGCAGACGTGAAGCGGCGCTTGAGATCCTCGAAGGCCCCTGCTGCTTCCGGACCCCAGTGAATCTTGGTCCCTCCTCCCTTGGTAAGCGTCGTCAAGGGGGCTACCACGGAGCTGAAATTCTTGATGAACTTCCGATAGAAGTTAGAAAAGCCAATGAACCGTTGAACCTCCTTGACCGTGGCAGGTGTGGGCCAGCTGCGGACCGCCCGACCTTCTTGGGATCCATCTCTAGGTGCCCGGGAGTGACAATAAACCCGAGAAACTGAGTCTGAGAAACATGAAATTCACACTTCTCAGGTTTAACATAGAGGTGATTGTCAAGGAGCCTCTGGAGAACCCGGCTAACATGCCCCTCATGCTCCTTCAGTGACCTCGAGAAGATGAGGATATCGTCCAGGTACACGAAGACGAACAGATTAAGCATATCCCGGAGAACATCATTAATCAGGGCTTGGAATACTGCGGGGCATTGGTGAGCCCGAACGGCATCACCCGATATTCATAGTGCCCGTGGGCGTGTTGAACGCCGTCTTCCATTCGTCACCTTGCCGGATCCGCACGAGATGGTAAGCATTGCGGAGATCCAGTTTAGTAAAAATGGAAGCCCCTTGAAGCAGCTCAAAAGCAGTGGCCATGAGAGGAAGAGGATATCGATTCCGAACCGTGATCTTGTTGAGTCCCCCGGTAATCAATACAAGGCCTAAGACCCCCGTCCTTCTTTTCAACAAAAAAGAAGCCCGCCCCAGCCGGGAAGTAGAGGCATGGATGAGGCCGGCTGCCAAGGACTCCTTAATGTAGGTGTCCATAGCTGCGTGCTCGGGGAGGACAAGGAAAAGATCCGACCTCTAGGAGGGCAGCACCCAGGGAGTAGATCAATGGCACAGTCATACGTGCGATGAGGCGGTAAGGAAGTAGCCCGGGCCTTGCTGAACACAGCCTTGAACCGATGGTAAACACTGGGGACTAGGGAGACGTCAACAGACTCTTGAAACTGGGTACTAGGGGCTGAGGGACTCTGAAGCATGCAGGTGAGTTGGCAAGTGGGACCCCAGCTTAGAATGGTGCCAGTAGGCCAGTCGATCTGGGGATTATGTCTGCATAGCCAAGGGTGACCCAGGATGATAGGATACTCGGGAGAGTCAATGAGATAGAAGGTTTCCTCCTGCTGGTGTTGAGAGATGGTAAGTCGCAGGGACTGAGTCGCCTCTGTAACCTTTCCTGGTTCCAGAGGTCTGCCATCTAAGGCTGTAACTGCCTGGGGATGAGGAAGTAGTTGGGTAGGGATCTTAAGTTCCTTAGCCAAGGTTACATCCAGGAAATCACCTGCGGCACCGGAATCTATCATAGCCTGGACCCGATGCTGGTGGCCCTCCCAGGACAGAGTGGCTGGAATAGCCAGGACAGCGTTAGTAGGAGGAGCTCTAATTCTCCCCATCACAGCCCTCCTGTAGCTGGGCGGGGACTGGCGTTTCCCGAAAGCTCGGGGCAAGTGGAGCGGAAGTGGCCGGCAACCCCGCAGTAGAGGCACCGACGCTCCCTCATGCGACGTTCCCTTTCATTGGGAGAAAGCCTGGAACGGCCTAACTGCATGCTCTCCGGGGAATCCTGGAGCAGTTCAAGAGCCGGGGAAGCTCTGAATGACGGAGTCCAAACAGGAGAAACAGAGCTGCTCCGAGGAACTTGGGACTGAGACACCTGGCGGCGAGCCGTTCTCCGCTCTCTTAGACGATTGTCCAGGCGGATGGCCAAGGCTATGAGGGACTCGAGATCTACAGCTGGTTCTCGGGTGGCTAACTCATCTTGAAGGGGCTCAGATAACCCTCCCTGAAAGCAGACCCTCAGCGCTTCATCATTCCATCCGCTCCTTGCTGCTATGGTCCGAAAATCAATGGCGAAATCTGCCGTGCTTCGGGAGCCCTGACGGAGAGACAGTAGGCGCTTGGAAGCCTCCCGCCCACTGACAGGATGATCGAACACCCGCTTGAACTCTTCTACAAATGCAGCGTGGGAGTCACAACAGGCCTCCTGGGACTGCCACACCGCAGAGGCCCAGGCGAGCGCCTTGTCTGAAAGAAGGGTAATGATGTAGGCAATCTTGGAACGGTCTGTGGGAAAACTTGAGGGTTGGAGCTCGAAGGTGAGGGAGCATTGGGTGAGGAAACCCTGGCAAGAGCTTGGATCCCCAGAAAAGGGCTTGGGAGGTGGTAGTCGGGGCTCCGCCAACCGAGAAGGCCTGTCGTCACTGGAAGGTGACCTGGGGGAAGGGAGAGGACCAAGGAGGCGTTCAAAGAGCTGGTGAAGGGAACTCATCATTTCGGCCAGGAGTTGAGAATGTCTAGCCATCAGCTCCTCTTGTCGGCTGAGAACGGCTTCATGGCGCTGGAAAGAAGCCTCATGTCGAGTGATCACCGCCAACAGGTCCTGGGAACTGAGTGTTTCTGGGTCCATGATTGACTTGGTTATTCTGTCACAAGCTGGGCTAGAACTCCGGTCTCAGATGTGGAGAGCTGGGGTAATACCCCTTAGCCACAGAGGAGGTGTAGTAGGACCCAAATGAAACACCCAAGGCAATACTCCAGGCAAGTAGATTTAATGTAAAAACAAAGGTTCTTCGCACTTCACAAATAGTCCAACAAAAGTTCTTCTCAGAAAGAGGTATATTAACAAAACAGGAGGCAAAACAAAATAACTCCACGAGGGGAGAAAAACAAACTAAAGATAACTTAGAAAACCTTACTTGGAAAAACACGGTGGAGCAAAGCAGGAGACACATAGCCAGGACTCAATAACCAAGTGAGAAACAAGGGGAAAACACACAGCTAAAATACACAAGGGGAAACAAGGCACAGGTGACCTGGATCAAGCTAATTAGGACACACGAGGAAGAACTAAGGCAGAGGGGAACACAGATGACCTCTAGAGGCCCGGAGACAAACAGGAGGCAGGAAGCTGACAGATATATTCTGAACTACAACACTTGAAGTTACTTGAACATTAATATTTATTCTAGGGAACATTAAAATGTAGGGTACCTTCTACTTCAATTATTAACCTTCATTACTATTATTTATTTCATGTGTAAGTAGTAAGTAGTTCTGATTAGTAATGTTCAGTGGTCGTGTCTTAATGTTTAACATTGTTTCATGTATTTGACCATTTCAACCCAGAGTGCTCATCCTCTAGAAGTAACTGGAGGTTTGCTGTAACCAGTCATTGTTGAGCACAGTGCTCATTCCTCTAACAGTAACTGGAGGTAGAGCTGTAACCAGTCATTGTTGAGAACAGTGCTCATTCCTCTAGCAGTAACTGGAGGTAGAGCTGTAACCAGTCATTGTTGAACACAGTGCTCATTCCTCTAACAGTAACTGGAGGTAGAGCTGTAACCAGTCACTGTTGAGCACAGTGCTCATTCCTCTAACAGTAACTGGAGGTAGAGCTGTAACCAGTCATTGTTGAACACAGTGCTCATTCCTCTAACAGTAACTGGAGGTAGAGCTGTAACCAGTCATTGTTGAGCACAGTGCTCATTCCTCTAACAGTAACTGGAGGTAGAGCTGTAACCAGTCATTGTTGAACACAGTGCTCATTCCTCTAACAGTAACTGGAGGTAGAGCTGTAACCAGTCACTGTTGAGCACAGTGCTCATTCCTCTAACAGTAACTGGAGGTAGAGCTGTAACCAGTCATTGTTGAACACAGTGCTCATTCCTCTAACAGTAACTGGAGGTAGAGCTGTAACCAGTCATTGTTGAACACAGTGCTCATTCCTCTAACAGTAACTGGAGGTAGAGCTGTAACCAGTCATTGTTGAACACAGTGCTCATTCCTCTAACAGTAACTGGAGGTAGAGCTGTAAGCATTGCAGGATGCTGCACTAGCCTCTGTCATTAAGAGTGGAGTGCACGACCCTGTTGATGGTGGGAATGGCTTGTCTCATTATTGAACGTCAATTTACCTGCTGGTCTTGATATGATTGATATTGATATGATTACACCTCATAGCACAGCAAACCTCTTAAAGCAATTTTAGAAATATTATTTTATTTATTCAAACATGCATACAACATTGTGTAAAAGTATCGTAACGTCAACCATTTTGGAATTACCCACAATCCTCTAAAAACAGAGCCATGTGGCACTATTAAGTATTCATAACTTTAAAAATGTCATAATTAATTTTAAGTAAAGATGTAAAACATAATAGAATAAAGTAAGAACAACTGATTGAATAAATGTTAGATTGACTTTAAAATATTAAATAATCGTAACTTGTAAAAACTCAATAACTTTAGATTAGCAGAACACAAATAAATAAAGTTATATTTACTCAATTACCTAATATTTGTTACATGATTTGAGTTCTACTGACAGTTGGAGATGTTTAAGTAGCCACTACTCAGTTTCTTTAATGGTGTTAGGCAGTACATTTTTACAGTGTATGTTTAAATGTTTTTAGTCAATGTAATGTGTATATGTCAATAAAGGGAATCCCACCTATATCCCGTGGCGCATCTCTTTGAATACACTCCTGACATGAAATATGGTCTTAGGACGAACATACAGTGCCTTCGGAAAGTATTCAGACCCCTTGACTTTTTCACACATTTTGTTACGTCACAGCCTTATTCTAAAATTGATTACATTTTTTTACAATCCTCAGCAATCTACACACAATACCCCATAATGACATGAAAACATACATGAAATGAGTTTGAGTAGGAAATATAGCAAAATGCATAGGAAAAGTAGTCATTGACAAGGTTAGAAATAATGATTTTTAATAGAAATAATAATTGTGTCCTTCAAACTTTGCTTTCGTCATAGAATCCTTCATTTGCAGCGATTACAGCCTTGCAGACCTTTGGCATTCTAGTTGTCAATTTGTTGAGGTAATCTGAAGAGATTTCACCCCATGCTTCCTGAAGCACCTCCTACAAGTTGGATTGGCTTGATGAGCACTTCTTACGTACCATACGGTCAAGCTGCTCCCACAACAGCTCAATAGGGTTGAGATCCGGTGGCTGTGCTGGCCACTCCATTATAGACAGAATACCAGCTGACTGCTTCTTCCCTAAATAGTTATTGCATAGTTTGGAGCTGTGCTTTGGGTCACTGTCCTGTTGTAGGATTGGCTCCAATCAAGCACTGTCCACAGGGTATGGCATGGTATTGCAAAATGGAGTGATAGCCTTCCTTCTTCAAGATCCCTTTTACCCTGTACAAATCTCCCACTTTACCACCCCCAAAGCACCCCCAGACCATCACATTGCCTCCACCATGCTTGACAGATGCCATCAAGCACTCCTCCAGTATCTTTTCATTTGGTCTGCGTCTCACAAATGTTATTCTTTGTGATCCGAACACCTCGAACTTCGATTCGTCTGTCCATAGCACGTTTTTCCAATCTTCCTCTGTCCAGTGTCTGTGTTCTTCTGCCCATCTTAATCTTTTCTTTTTATTGGCCAGTCTCAGATATGGCTTTTTCTTTGCAACTCTGCCTAGAAGGTCAGCATCCCAGAGTCGCCTCTTCACTGTTGACGTTGAGACTGGTGTTTTGTGGGTACTATTTAATGAAGCTGCCAGTTGAGGACCTGTGAGAAGTCTGTTTCTCAAACTAGACACTCTAATGTATTTGTCCTCTTGCTCAGCTGTGCACCGGGGCCTCCCACTCCTCTTTCTATTCTGGTTAGAGACAGTTTGCGCTGTTCTGTGAAGGGACCCTTTGCTTTGAGAATCGAAATTGAGCTCAGTTGCATCCTGTTTCCATTGATCATCCTTGAGATGTTTCTACAACTTGATTGGAGTCCACCTGTGGTAAATTAAATTGATTGGACATGATTTGGAAAGGCACACCTGTCTATATAAAGTCCCACAGTTCACAGTGCATGTCAGAGCAAAAACCAAGCCATGAGGTCGAAGGAATTGTCCGTAGAGCTCCGAGACAGGATTGTGTCGAGGCACAGATCTGGGGAAGGGTACCAAAACATTTCTGCAACATGTCCCCAAGAACAGGTCCCCAAGAACACAGTGGCCTCCATCATTCTTAAATGGAAGAAGTTTGGAACCACCAAGACTCTTCCTAGAGCTGGCCGCTCGGCCAAACTGAGAAATTGGGGGAGAAGGGCCTTGGTCAGGGAGGTGACCAAGAACCCAATGGTCACTCTGACAGAGCTCCAGAGTTCCTCTGTGGAGATGGGAGAATTTTCCAGAAGGACAACCATCCCTGCAGCACTCCACCAATCAGGTCTTTATGGTACAGTGGCCAGACGGAAGCCACTCCTCGGTAAAAGGCACATGACAGCACGCTTGGAGTTTGCCAAAAGGCACTTAAAGTCTCTCAGACCATGAGAAACAAGATTCTTTGGTCTGATGAAACCAAGATTGAACTCTTTGGCCTGAATGCCATGCGTCATGTCTGGAGGAAACCTGGCACCATCCCTACGGTGAAGCATGGTGGTGGCAGCATCATGCTGTGGGGATGTTTTTCAGCAGCAGGGACTGGGAGACTAGTCAGGATCGAGGGAAAGATGAACGCAGCAAAGTACAGAGAGATCCTTGATGAAAACCTGCTCCAGAGCGCTCAGGACCTCAGACTGGGGCGAAGGTTCACCTTCCAACAGGACAACGACCCTAAGCACACAGCCAAGACAACACAGGAGTGGCTTTGGGACAAGTCTCTGAATGTCCTTGAGTGGCCCAGCCAGAGCCCGGACTTGAACCCGATCGAACATCTCTGGAGAGACCTGAAAATAGCTGTGCAGCGACGCTCCCCATCCAACCTGACAGAGTTGAGAGGATCTGCAGAGAAGAATGTGAGAAACTCCCCAAATACATGTGTGCCAAGCTTGTAGCATCATACCAAGAAGACTCGAGGCTGTAATCGCTGTCAAAGGTGCTTCAACAAAGTACTGAGTAAAGGGTTTGAATACTTATGTAAATGTACATTTTTGCTTTGTCATTATGGGGTATTGTGTGTAGATTGATGAGGGGAATTTTTTAAAATCAATTTTAGAATAAGGCTGTAACCTAACAAAATGTGGAAAACGTCAAGGGGTCTGAATACTTTCCGAAGGCACTGTATAGTAGTTTTGCCACTCGCTAACAACTGCCCCTTGATGATTATTTAAATTATTGAATTGATTTGAATGAAATTAAGTCAGTAATAGCAAAATCACATTTAAATAATTGAATATATATATACACATACATACATATACATATACATATATATATATATATATATATATATATATATATATATATATATATATATATATACAGTGCCGTTCAAAAGTTTGGACACACCTACTCATTCAAGGGTTTTTTCTTTATTTCTACTACAAAACAAAGCAATATATATTTGAGATTCTTCAAAGTAGCTGTCATCAAGGCAAACGGTGGCTACTTTGAAGAATCTCAAATATAAAATATATTTGGATTTGTTTAACACTTTTTTGGTTACTACATGATTCCATAAGTGTTTTTCATAGTTTTGATGTCTTCACTATTATTCTACAATGTAGAAAATTGTAAAAAATAAAGAAAAACTGCTGAATGAGTAGGTGTGTCCAAACTTTTGACGGGTACTGAATATATATTTTTCAATGGAGAAGCTATTAATTCCAAGTTTTTCAATTTTAGAATTTTTACTTAAAATCAGTATCTGAATTGAGTGACTTCAATTCAAATGGACCCTAACACAGCTGTACACTATTGCAAACAAAACATAAATCTCATGCAGTACAATACGACATCACTTTTTTTTACATAATTAACTTCTCTTGATGTGTGACTGCTGTCCTTAAGAGGGGAAACGGTCTTAATCTCATTCTGTGTTTTCATGGTCACATTTCAGGTCTTTGTCCAAAAGGCAAGAATGCTCAGAAACCTCTGGAATGCCCCATTCACGGCATTACAGGTCCATCCCACCGAGTCTCTCACACACACACACACACACACACACACACACACACACACACACACACACACACACACACACACACACACACACACACACACACCCGCACACACACACACACACACACACACACACACACACACACACACACACACACACACACACACACACCGCACACACACACACACACACACACACCTCGCACACACACACACACACACACACACCCTCGCACGCACACACACACACACACACACCCTTGCACACACACACACACACACACACACACACACACACACACACACACACACACCCTTCCCTTGACAAGCAGTGAGTAAAGTGTATAACCATGCTGTTGTTTGGCCTCCATTCTCTTCCAATGGCCTTTGATCCACTATGTAATATCAAATCAAATCAAAAGTTATTTGTCACATACACGTGTTTAGCAGATGTTATTGCGGGTGTAGCGAAATGCTTGTGCTTCTAGCTCCGACAGTGCAGTAATATCTAACAAGTAATATCTAACAATTTCACAACATATACCCAATACACACAAGTCTAGTAAGGTAATGGAATTTAAGAATATATACATATATGGACAAGCAATGGCAGAGCAGCATGGACTAAGATGCAGTAGAATATTATAGAATAGAATACAGTGAGGGAAAAAAGTATTTGATCCCCTGCTGATTTTGTACGTTTGCCCACTGACAAAGAAATGATCCGTCTATAATTCTAATGGTAGGTTTATTTGAACAGTGAGAGACAGAATAACAACAAAAAAATCCAGAAAAACGCATGTCAAAAATGTTATAAATTGATTTGCATTTTAATGAGGGAAATAAGTATTTGACCTCTCTGCAAAACATGGCTTAGTATTTGGTGGCAAAACCCTTGTTGGCAATCACAGAGGTCAGACGTTTCTTGTAGTTGGCCACCAGGTTTGCACACATCTCAGGAGGGATTTTGTCCCACTCCTCTTTGCAGATCTTCTCCAAGTCATTAAGGTTTCGAGGCTGACGTTTGGCAACTCGAACCTTCAGCTCCCTCCACAGATTTTCTATGGGATTAAGGTCTGGCTAGGCTACTCCAGGACCTTAATGTGCTTCTTCTTGAGCCACTCCTTTGTTGCCTTGGCCGTGTGTTTTGGGTCATTGTCATGTTGGAATACCCATCCACGACCCATTTTCAATGCCCTGGCTGAGGGAAGGAGGTTCTCACCCAAGATTTGACGGTACATGGCCCCGTCCATCGTCCCTTTGATGCGGTGAAATTGTCCTATCCCCTTAGCAGAAAAACACCTCCAATGCATAATGTTTCCACCTCCATGTTTGACGGTGGGGATGGTGTTCTTGGGGTCATAGGCAGCATTCCTCCTCCTCCAAACACAGCGAGTTGAGTTGATGCCAAAGAGCTCCATTTTGGTCTCATCTGACCACAACACTTTCACCCAGTTCTCCTCTGAATCATTCAGATGTTCATTGGCAAACTTCAGACGAGCCTGTATATGTGCTTTCTTGAGCAGGGGGACCTTCTTGGTGCGCTGCAGGATTTCAGTCCTTCACAGCGTAGTGTGTTACCAATTGTTTTCTTGGTGACTATGGTCCCAGCTGCCTTGAGATCATTGACAAGATCCTCCTGTGTAGTTCTGGGCTGATTCCTCACCGTTCTCATGATCATTGCAACTCCACAAGGTGAGATCCTGCATGGAGCCCCAGGCCGAGGGAGATTGACAGTTCTTTTGTGTTTCTTCCATTTGCAAATAATCGCACCAACTGTTGTCACCTTCTCACCAAACTGTTGGCGATGGTCTTGTAGCCCATTCCAGCCTTGTGTAGGTCTACAATCTTGTCCCTGACATCCTTGGAGAGCTCTTTGGTCATGGCCATGGTGGAGAGTTTGGAATTTGATTGATTGATTGCTTCTGTGGACAGGTGTCTTTTATACAGGTAACAAGCTGAGATTAGGAGCACTCCCTTTAGAGTGTGCTCCTCAATCTCAGCTGGTTACCTGTATAAAAGACACCTGGGAGCCAGAAATCTTTCTGATTGAGAGGGGGTCAAATACTTATTTCCCTTATTAAAATGCAAATCAATGTATAACGTTTTTGAGATGCGTTTTTCTGGATTTTGTTGTTGTTATTCTGTCTCTCACTGTTCAAATAAACCTACCATTAAAATTATAGACTGATCATTTCTTTATCAGTGGGCAAACGTACAAAATCAGCAGGGGATCAAATACTTTTTTCCCTCACTGTATATAGTGCAATATATGTAAACATTATTAAAGTGACTAGTGTTCCATTTCTTAAAGCTGCCAGTGGCAGCATTGAAATAGCAGTTGAAATGTGACGTATGAGGTGAAATGTTTTTGTTGTGGAGAACACAAATATGTCATGAGATGTCTATATACAGTGTTGTCAGTCAGGGAGGATTGAGAGAGAGGGAGAGCCCATTACAAGTTCAGTCTGACTGAGTATCCATGTATAACTGCTGAACTAGAACCCTCCTATCCAGCAAGCCTCTGGGTCAGAAATAAAAATTGTAAGGTGTGAAGGTTTTTAATCTTTGATGCTTGAAACTTGGTAATCTTTTAATAAGGGTTTGAAGGCAGGCCTGCGGGCAATGTTGTACGATGTAGTCAATATCAACCAAATAAATATTGAATCTATGTAAATCTATATCTCATAATAAGTCAGAACAGTGAAGCGCAACACAAGAACGTGTTGCACACCGTACATGTATTCTCATCACTCAAATGCATGATTGTACGCACACACACACGCTCGAGCGAACAAACACACACACACATGCACACACACAGGCAAACACACTCTCTCTCTCTCTCTCTCTCTCTCTCTCTCTCTCTCTCTCTCTCTCTCTCTCTCTCTCTCTCTCTCTCTCTCTCTCTCTCTCTCTCTCTCTCTCTCTCTCTCTCTCTCTCTCTCTCTCTCTCTCTCTAATCACTGAAGGATTACCAGTAACCCTGTTTCTATGAAGAACCGTTACAGATGCTCCAGGACCTCTCAAGATGAAAGACTGTTGTTTTGCTGTGTGACCTTTTTCTAGGAAATACAACTCATCTCCCTTTTATCATTACGATAAACTAAAGTATTCTAACAATCCTCAAAAGCTGTGTGAATTGAAATGTTCATTGCTCGTTCATTTCTAATGATTGCTTGTTTGTTGGTTTGTCCGTTTGTTTTGATGTGTGTGTGGATGCGTGCACTGTGTGTGTGTGTCAGAAAATAACAGTAAATAAATGGGTTTTCTCTGCAGCATGGAAAAATACAAAGTAATGCTCAGGAGGGAGCCCACCTTGATATAATCAACCATTACTCCAATCAATCTGTGGACATTCATCTCAGCAGTCTGGAATCGGTCCATTTAAAATCAGAACACTACATGTCATGTAGGAGTACAGTACATTACTGTATAAATGGGCCATGCAGGTACAGTACATTACTGTATAAATGGGCCATGCAGGTACAGTACATTACTGTATAAATGGGCCATGCAGGTACAGTACATTACTGTATAAATGGGCCATGCAGGTACAGTACTTTACTGTATAAATGGGCCATGCAGGTACAGTACATTACTGTATAAATGGGCCATGCAGGTACAGTACATTACTGTATAAATGGGCCATTAGGCGGCAGGTAGCTCCGTGGTTAAGAGCGTTGTGCCAGTAACCGAAAGGTCGCTGGTTCTAATCCCCGAGCCGACTAGGTGAAAAATCTGTCTATGTGCCCTTGAGCAAGGCACTTAACCCTAATTGCTCCTGTAAGTCGCTCTGGATAAGAGCATCTGCTAAATGACCTATTTATTTAAACACAAACACTAGGGATGCATCACAAATGGCTCCCTGTTTAATGCACTACTTTTGACCAGATCCCTATGGGCTATGTAGGGAGTAGGGTGTCATTTGGGATGCACACGGTTCAGGCTGTGGCTGTTGGCCTTCAGATTGTTTGGACCATTACTCACTAGGCTGAGCTATTCTACAGCATTGTCTTTTTGATCACATTAAAGGAGCTATATGGAATATTTTTTTGCATTGTAATTCCTACAAAATGTCCTTAATATACATCTTGTTGACAAGTCGATAACAAGAGATTTGCTGGCCCCAGTCAATTTGACAACAAGAGACGGTTCGTTGTTGAATTGTAACATGCAGTCACTATTATTATTATTTGTGTTGTGGCAACCCGTTGCCTAGACCCATTGGATTAACCCAACTCAAAATATATCTTTGTTCAATACTTAGAGTAATACAGTGACATCACCACCTATATGGCTATCTTTTAAGTTGGAAATACTTAAGTGTTTTGCGTTTCATGAACTTTTTGACACTAAATTACATGATGTATTCTGAAATACAACACTTGAAATTACTTGAACATTAATATTTATTCGAGGGAACATTAACATTTAGGTACCTTCTACTTCAATTATTAACCTTCATTACTATTATTTATTTCATGTGTAAGTAGTAAGTAGTTCTGTTTAGTAAATGTTCAGTGGTCGTGTCTTAATGTTTAACATTGTTTCATGTATTTGACCATTTCAACCCAGCTTGGCAGTCACTGTTGAGCACAGTGCTCATTCCTCTAACAGTAACTGGAGGTAGAGCTGTAACCAGTCATTGTTGAGCACAGTGCTCATTCCTCTAACAGTAACTGGAGGTAGAGCTGTAACCAGTCATTGTTGAACACAGTGCTCATTCCTCTAACAGTAACTGGAGGTAGAGCTGTAACCAGTCATTGTTGAACACAGTGCTCATTCCTCTAACAGTAACTGGAGGTAGAGCTATAACCAGTCATTGTTGAGCACAGTGCTCATTCCTCTAACAGTAACTGGAGGTAGAGCTGTAAGCATTGCAGGATGCTGCACTAGCCTCTGTCATTAAGAGTGGAGTGCACGACCCTGTTGATGGTGGGAATGGCTTGTCTCATTATTGAACATCAATCTGCCTGCTGGTTTTGATATGATTGATATTGATATGATTACACCTCATAGCACAGCAAACCGCTTAAAGTAATTTTAGAAATATTATTTTCTTTCTTCAAACATGCATACAACATTGTGTAAATGTATCGTAACGTCAACAATTTTGGAATTACCCACAATCCTCTAAAAACAGAGCCATGTGGCACTATTAAGTATTCATAACTTTAAAAATGTCATAATTCACTTTAAGTAAAGACGTAAAACATAATAGAATAAAGTAAGAACAACTGATTTAATAAATGTTAGATTGACTTAAAAATATTAAATAATCGTAACTTGTAAAAACTCAATAACTTTAGATTAGCAGAACACAAATAAATGAAGTTATATTTACTCAATTACCTAATATGTGTTACATGATTTGAGTTCTACTGACAGTTGGAGATGTTTAAGTAGCCACTACTCAGTTTCTTTAATGGTGTTAGGCAGTACATTTTTACAGTGTATGTTTAAATGTTTTTAGTCAATGTAATTGTGTATATGTCAATAAATGGAATCCCACCTATATCCCATGGGGCATCTCTTTGAATACATTCCTGACATGAAATATGGTTTTAGGACGAACATACAGTGCCTTCGGAAAGTATTCCGTATTGACTTTTTCCACATTTTGTTACGTCACAGCCATATTCTAAAATGGATTACATTTTTTTACAATCCTCAGCAATCTACACACAATACCCCATAATGACATGAAAACATACATGAAATGAGTTTGAGTAGGAAATATAGCAAAATGCATAGGAAAAGTAGTCATTGACAAGGTTAGAAATAATGATTTTTAATATAAATAATAATTGTGTCCTTCAAACTTTGCTTTCGTCAAAGAATCCTCCATTTGCAGCAATTACAGCCTTGCAGACCTTTGGCATTCTAGTTGTCAATTTGTTGAGGTAATCTGAAGCGATTTCACCCCATGCTTCCTGAAGCACCTCCCACAAGTTGGATTGGCTTGATGAGCACTTCTTACGTACCATAGGGTCAAGCTGCTCCCACAACAGCTCAATAGGGTTGAGATCCGGTGACTGTGCTGGCCACTCCATTATAGACAGAATACCAGCTGACTGCTTCTTCCCTAAATAGTTCTTGCATAGTTTGGAGCTGTGCTTTGGGTCACTGTCCTGTTGTAGGAGGAAATTGGCTCCAATCAAGCGCCGTCCACAGGGTATGGCATGGTATTGCAAAATGAGGTGATAGCCTTCCTTCTTCAAGATCCCTTTTACCCTGTACAAATCTCCCACTTTACCACCACCAAAGCACCCCCAGACCATCACATTACCTCCACCATGCTTGACAGATGGTATCAAGCACTCCTCCAGCATCTTTTCATTTGGTCTGCGTCTCACAAATGTTATTCTTTGTGATCCGAACACCTCGAACTTCGATTAGTCTGTCCATAACACTTTTTTCCAATCTTCCTCTGTCCAGTGTCTGTGTTCTTTTGCCCATCTTAATCTTTTCTTTTTATTGGCCAGTCTGAGATATGGCTTTTTCTTTGCAACTCTGCCTAGAAGGTCAGCATCCCGGAGTCGCCTCTTCACTGTTGACGTTGAGACTGGTGTTTTGTGGGTATTGTTTAATGAAGCTGCCAGTTGAGGACCTGTGAGGCGTCTGTTTCTCAAACTAGACACTCTAATGTATTTGTCCTCTTGCTCAGTTGTGCACCGGGGCCTCCCACTCCTCTTTCTATTCTGGTTAGAGCCAGTTTGCGCTGTTCTGTGAAGGGAGTAGTACACAGCGTTGTACGAGATCTTCAGTTTCTTGGCAATTTCTCGCATGGAATAGCCTTCATTTCTCAGAACAAGAATAGACTGACGAGTTTCAGAAGAAAGTTCTTTGTTTCTGGCCATTTGGATTCTGTAATCGAACCCATAATTGCTGATGCTCCAGATACTCAACTAGTCGGAAGAAGGCCAGTTTTATTGCTTATTTAAATCAGCACAACAGTTTTCAGCTGTCCTAACATAATTGTAAAATGGTTTTCTAATTACCAATTAGGCTTTTAAAATGATGAACTTGGATTAGCAAACACAACGTGCCATTGGAACACAGGACTGATGGTTGCTGATAATGGCCCTCTGTACACCTATGTAGATATTCCATTAAAAATCAGCCGTTTCCAGCTACAATAGCCATTTACAACATTAACAATGTCTACACTGTATTTCTGATCAATTTGATGTTATTTTAATGGACAAAAAAATTGCTTTTCTTTCGAAAACAAGTATATTTCTAAGTGACCCCAAACTTTTGAACAGTAGCGTATTCAGACCCTTTGCTATGAGAATCGAAATTGAGCTCAGTTGCATCCTGTTTCCATTGATCATCCTTGAGATGTTTCTACAACTTGATTGGAGTCCACCTGTGGTAAATTCAATTGATTGGACATGATTTGGAAACCTGTCTGTATAAAGTCCCACAGTTCACAGTGCATGTCAGAGCAAAAACCAAGCCATGAGGTCGAAGGAATTGTCCGTAGAGCTCCGAGACAGGATTGTGTCGAGGCACAGATCTGGGGAATGGTACAAAAACATTTCTGCAACATTGAAGGTCCCCAAGAACACAGTGGCCTCCATCATTCTTAAATGGAAGAAGTTTGGAACCACCAAGACTCTTCCTAGAGCTGGCCGCAATGGTCACTCTGACAGAGCTCCAGAGTTCCTCTGTGGAGATGGGAGAACCTTCCAGAAGGACAACCATCCCTGCAGCACTCCACCAATCAGGCCTTTATGGTAGAGTGGCCAGACGGAAGCCACTCCTCAGTAAAAGGCACATGACAGCACGCTTGGAGTTTGCCAAAGGCACTTAAAGTCTCTCAGACCATGAGAAACAAGATTCTTTGGTCTGATGAAACCAAGATTGAACTCTTTGGCCTGAATGCCAAGCGTCATGCCTGGAGGAAACCTGGCACCATCCCTACGGTGAAGCATGGTGGTGGCAGCATCATGTTGTGGGAATGTTTTTCAGCGGCAGGGATTGGGAGACTAGTCAGGATCGAGGGAAAGTTGAACGGAGCAAAGTACAGAGATCCTTGATGGAAACCTGCTCCAGAGCGCTCAGGACCTCAGACTAGGCGAAGGTTCACCTTCCAACAGGACAACGACCCTAAGCACACAGCCAAGACAACACAGGAGTGGCTTTGGGACAAGTCTCTGAATGTCCTTGAGTGGCCCAGCCAGAGCCCAGACTTGAACCTGATCGAACATCTCTGGAGAGACCTGAAAATAGCTGTGCAGCGACGCTCCCCATCCAACCTGACAGAGTTGAGAGGATCTGCAGAGAAGAATGTGAGAAACTCCCCAAATACATGTGTGCCAAGCTTGTAGCATCATACCCAAGAAGACTCAAGGCTGTAATCGCTGTCAAAGGTGCTTCAACAAAGTACTGAGTAAAGGGTCTGAATACTTATGTAAATGTACATTTTTGCTTTGTCATTATGGGGTATTGTGTTAGATTGGATGAGGGGAATTTTTTCAAATCAATTTTAGAATAAGGCTGTAACCTAACAAAATGTGGAAAATGTCAAGGGGTCTGAATACTTTCCGAAGGCACTGTATAGTAGTTTTGCCACGCGCTAACAACTGCCCCCTTGAGGATTAATTCAGTTATTGAATTGATTTTAATGAAATTAAGTCAGTAAAAGCAAAAACCATTTCAATAATTGAATATATATATATACATATATATACAGTACCGTTCAAAGTTTGGACACACCTACTCATTCAAGAGTTTTTCTTTATTTCTACTATTTTCTACATTGTAGAATAATAGTGAAGACATAAAAACTATGAAATAAGACATTTGGAATCATGTAGTAATCGAAGAAGTGTTAAACAAATCAAAATATATTTGCGATTCTTCAAAGTAGCTGTCATCAAGGCAAAAGGTGGCTACTTTGAAGAATCTCAAACATAAAATATATTTGGATTTGTTTAACACTTTTTTGGTTACTACATGATTCCATAAGTGTTTTTTCATAGTTTTGATGTCTTCACTATTATTCTACAATGTAGAAAATAGTAAAAAATAAAGAAAAACTGTTGAATGAGTAGGTGTGTCCAAACTTTTGACGGGTACTGAATATATATTTTTCAATGGAGAAGCTATTAATTCCAAAAGTTTTTCAATTTTAGAATTTTTACTTAAAATCAGTATCTGAATTGAGTGACTTCAATTCAAATGGACCCTAACACAGCTGTACACTATTGCAAACAAAACATAAATCTCATGCAGTACAATATGACATCACTTTTTTTACATAATTAACTTCTCTTGATGTGTACTGCTGTCCTTAAGAGGGGAAACGGTCTTAATCTCATTCTGTGTTTTCATGGTCACATTTCAGGTCTTTGTCCAATAGGCAAGAATGCTCAGAAACCTCTGGAATGCCCCATTCACGGCATTACAGGTCCATCCCACCGAGTCTCTCACACACACACACACACACACACACACACACACACACCCTCGCACACACACACACACACACACACACACACACACACACACACACACACACACACACACACACACCCACACACACAACACACACACACACACACACACACCTCGCACACACACACACACCGCACACACACACACACACACACACACACACACACACACACACACACACACACACACACACACACACACACACACACACACACACACACACACACACACACACACACACACACACCCCCGACACACACACACACACACACACACACACACACACACACACACACACACACACACACACACACACCCCGCACACACACACACACACCCTCGCACACACACACACACACACCCTCGCACACACACACACACACACACACACACACACACACACACACACACAACCACACACACACCCTTCCCTTGACAAGCAGTGAGTAAAGTGTGTAAACTTGCTGTTGTTTGGCCTCCATTATCTTCCAATGGCCTTTGATCCACTATGTAATATCAAATCAAATCAAAAGTTATTTGTCACATACACGTGTTTAGCAGATGTTATTGCGGGTGTAGCGAAATGCTTGTGCTTCTAGCTCCGACAGTGCAGTAATATCTAACAAGTAATATCTAACAATTTCACAACATATACCCAATACACACAAATCTAGTAAGGTAATGGAATTTAAGAATATATACATATATGGACAAGCAATGGCAGAGCAGCATGGACTAAGATGCAGTAGAATATTATAGAATAGAATACAGTATACAGTGAGGGAAAAAAGTATTTGATCCCCTGCTGATTTTGTATGTTTGCCTACTGACAAAGAAATGATCAGTCTATAATTCTAATGGTAGGTTTATTTGAACAGTGAGAGACAGAATAACAACAAAAAAATCCAGAAAAACGCATGTCAAAAATGTTATAAATTGATTTGCATTTTAATGAGGGAAATAAGTATTTGCCCCCTCTGCAAAACATGGCTTAGTATTTGGTGGCAAAACCCTTGTTGGCAATCACAGAGGTCAGACGTTTCTTGTAGTTGGCCACCAGGTTTGCACACATCTCAGGAGGGATTTTGTCCCACTCCTCTTGCAGATCTTCTCCAAGTCATTAAGGTTTCGAGGCTGACGTTTGGCAACTCGAACCTTCAGCTCCCTCCACAGATTTTCTATGGGATTAAGGTCTGGAGACTGGCTAGGCTACTCCAGGACCTTAATGTGCTTCTTCTTGAGCCACTCCTTTGTTGCCTTGGCCGTGTGTTTTGGGTCATTGTCATGCTGGAATACCCATCCACGACCCATTTTCAATGCCCTGGCTGAGGGAAGGAGGTTCTCACCCAAGATTTGACGGTACATGGCCCCGTCCATCGTCCCTTTGATGCGGTGAAGTTGTCCTATCCCCTTAGCAGAAAAACACCCCAAAGCATAATGTTTCCACCTCCATGTTTGACGGTGGGGATGGTGTTCTTGGGGTCATAGGCAGCATTCCTCCTCCTCCAAACACGGCGAGTTGAGTTGATGCCAAAGAGCTCCATTTTGGTCTCATCTGACCACAACACTTTCACCCAGTTCTCCTCTGAATCATTCAGATGTTCATTGGCAAACTTCAGATGAGCCTGTATATGTGCTTTCTTGAGCAGGGGGACCTTGCGGGCGCTGCAGGATTTCAGTCCCTCACAGCGTAGTGTGTTACCAATTGTTTTCTTGGTGACTATGGTCCCAGCTGCCTTGAGATCATTGACAAGATCCTCCTGTGTAGTTCTGGGCTGATTCCTCACCGTTCTCATGATCATTGCAACTCCACAAGGTGAGATCTTGCATGGAGCCCCAGGCCGAGGGAGATTGACAGTTCTTTTGTGTTTCTTCCATTTGCAAATAATCGCACCAACTGTTGTCACCTTCTCACCAAGCTGCTTGCGATGGTCTTGTAGCCCATTCCAGCCTTGTGTAGGTCTACAATCTTGTCCCTGACATCCTTGGAGAGCTCTTTGGTCATGGCCATGGTGAGATTTTGGAATTTGATTGATTGATTGCTTCTGTGGACAGGTGTCTTTCATACAGGGTAACAAACTGAGATTAGGAGCACTCCCTTTAAGAGTGTGCTCCTAATCTCAGCTCGTACCTGTATAAAAGACACCTGGGAGCCAGAAATCTTTCTGATTGAGAGGGGGTCAAATACTTATTTCCCTTATTAAAATGCAAATCAATGTATAACGTTTTTGAGATGCGTTTTTCTGGATTTTGTTGTTGTTATTCTGTCTCTCACTGTTCAAATAAACCTACCATTAAAATTATAGACTGATCATTTCTTTGTCAGTGGGCAAACGTACAAAATCAGCAGGGATCAAATACTTTTTCCCCTCACTGTATATAGTGCAATATATGTAAACATTATTAAAGTGACTAGTGTTCAATTTCTTAAAGTGGCCAGTGGCAGCATTGAAATAGCAGTTGAAATGTGACGTATGAGGTGAAATGTTTTTGTTGTGGAGAACACAAATATGTCATGAGAAGTGTTGACAACCAATGTCAGTGGTGACGACCAAAACACAACTTTGATTTGATTTCATCCCAGTAGTTCATCAACGGATGGTTCACTGAACCATGTGTTCTACTATAGTCAATAACAGAAAAAGGTTCTACAAGTTATTGGAGAACATTTTAGAAAAGACAGCACAACACCATAGCATGACCCTCAAGTCCTTTGTTTGGGACGGGGCTAAGAGCTTTCATTTACTGGCAGCAGTCTGAGAGAAAGGACTATAGAGACTCTATCTATAGAAGTGCCCAGTGCCTCATTGAACATATTGAACTACAATAGCAAGGGCATAGAGATCAATAGTAGAGAGGTAAATGAGAGAACATATTTTTCAGGGTGGGGGTTCAACCACAGTCGGCTTCAACCACAGTCGGTTCAACCGCAGATCAGGTGCACTGTGTGACCATGACAACCCTCCATCGCCTCCATTCCATCTCCTCAGAGGAGAAACATTCTGAAATTATTATTTCCATTGCCACCCACATAAGCTTTCCAAAACTATAGCTGCTGCATGGTTATTACTTCCTATATCAGGGGCCAGTATCAAATGGGACCCTACTCCTTCCTATATGGTGCACTACTTTTGACCAAATCCCTATGTGCCCTGGTCTAGAGTAGTGCACTATAAAGGGAATAGGGTACCATTTGGGACTCAGACAGGTTCACTGTTTTCTTGCCTTTTTTTTTTTTTTTTAGCTTATTAATGATAATAGCCGATAATTATGTGCAAATTAAACCCATGGAGGTTGATGTGATGTGTGAATGGAATATAAAACATTGGAGAGGGCAAGCCGAGGCACTTTACCTCTTTTAGATTACAGCCCTCAGTTGACGAGAGGTTTTAAAATGTCTCTATCCCCCCTCTGTGCCCAATTCATTCTGACTCCTCCAGGTAGCTATGGTTCATAGCAACAGTCATTACAAGTTCCCTGCACATTCTGCTGCAGAAGTCACAGAACAGAGAGTACATATTGTAGCCTCTGTATATCTACATTACAAATATATCAACTGTACAATATGGAGTTTGGTATAGTTAATGTTGAGGATGTAATGACCAGAGCGCTGGTTCCCAACCAGGGGTACTAGGACCCTTGGGGTACTGTACTTAGCCTATCCACAGGGGGTACTTGAGAAGACTCATGAGACCATAGGCTTACTGGTAAAATGCACATGCGGGGGTATTTCAGGGTACTGCGGAGAGAGCAGAACTCAGTTGGTAGTACAGTAAATTATACAGGTTGGGAACCACTGGGCCAGAGAATATGCAGAGACAAAGCTGCAGAGAAAAACTAAAAAACCGGAAAACAGTTTTTGAAAACATTGGCATTAGAAAAGCGTTGGACACATGCTCTCTGTAATGACGGGGGTTTTCTGCAGCACAGTTATGAGGCCCCTGCAATAGACTGGCGTCTTGTCCAGGAGCCGCACCTGTACACCAAGCTGCTTCACGCTACAAAACCAGGAGAGCTCCAGCACCTATGAGCTGTTCTGGTTCACACAAGACAAGGCTACTTACTGGTTCACACAAGACAAGGCTACTTACTGGTTCACACAAGACAAGGCTACTTACTGGTTCACACAAGACAAGGCTACTTACTGGTTCACACAAGACAAGGCTACTTACTGGTTCACACAAGACAAGGCTACTTGCTGGTTCTGCAGCCTGGGCTGACCAATCACCACTATACACAACTGTTCTGCGTCCTGGGCTGACCAATCACCACTATACACAACTGTTCTGCATCCTGGGCTGACCAATCACCACTATACACAACTGTTCTGCATCCTGGGCTGACCAATCACCACTATACACAACTGTTCTGCATCCTGGGCTGACCAATCACCACTATACACAACTGTTCTGCGTCCTGGGCTGACCAATCACCACTATACACAACTGTTCTGCATCCTGGGCTGACCAATCACCACTATACACAACTGTTCTGCATCCTGGGCTGACCAATCACCACTATACACAACTGTTCTGCATCCTGGGCTGACCAATCACCACTATACACAACTGTTCTGCATCCTGGGCTGACCAATCACCACTATACACAACTGTTCTGCATCCTGGGCTGACCAATCACCACTACACACAACTGTTCTGCATCCTGGGCTGACCAATCACCACTATACACAACTGTTCTGCATCCTGGGCTGAATACAAAGACATACTTTAATGTTGCATCATCTTCAGGGGGTTTTAACATTCCCTCCCCTACCCTGGACGACACTGGGCCAGTTAACAAAACATAGCCTCCTCTGTAGTTTATTTTTCATAGTTTATCAAGGGGTGTTGTGACTCTTCTGTTCTCGTTCTGTTTGATCTCTCTCTCTCTCTCTCTCTCTCTCTCTCTCTCTCTCTCTCTCTCTCTCTCTCTCTCTCTCTCTCTCTCTCTCTCTCTCTCTCTCTCTCTCTCTCTCTCTCTCTCTCTCTCTCTCTCTCTCTCTCTCCTCTCTCTCTCCTCTCTCTCTCTCTCTCTCTCCCCTCTTCTCTCTCTCTCTCTCTCTCTCTCTCTCTCTCTCTCTCTCTCTCTCTCTCTCTCTCTCTCTCTCTCTCTCTCTCCTCTCTCTCTCTCTCTCTCTCTTCTCTCTTTCTCTCCTAACCTTGGGGCCAGAATCCTGTTTGCCATCCTTCTTCTAACCCATAATTTCCCAACCTTGGTTTTGCCCTAGCACTACACAGCTAATTCAAAGAATCAAAGCTTGATAATTTAGGGGCTCTATTCAATCTGTATAGCTGAAGTGTTTACTGTGAATGCTGTCTCCGTTAAAGCAGGAACATTGCCTTTGAATTTCAATCATGCTGTAAAGCTGAACTTATTGATGTGGATTGAATAGAGTCCTTAGTGTTAATTCCTTCATTTTGTATCATTCCATCCATTACAACGATTCTTGTACCTTAATCTGCTTCCTCTGTAAATGATGTCGGGTCCGTGTGGTTGTAGATGAAGATCACCACTAGCAAATGGGGGATAATATTTAGGACTCTATTCCATCTGTAGCGCTTGAAGCGGGTACGGATAGCGTGCTAGGAAATGTAAAAGGTCATTTTCTATTGAGCTGACATCTACAGCGTTTACAGTGAATGCTGTCTCCTCTAACGCGGGAGCATTGCCTTTACACATTCATATCACGCAGTGACGCTGAATTTCCATGATAAAGGAGTGAACAGAGCCCTTAATAAAAAAAAACATTGACATGAAGGCTGATTATATAATTATGGAGCACAGATCAAACCGTTATTACAGTTATACTTCGTTGATCTCCATATTCTAAACACATTCTCCATAGCCTACATTCTAGTGTTGTGCCGATCAAATTCAAATTAAAAAAGGTACACAGTTTTTAAAAGGGCTTGCTTTAAATAAAATGAACAGAAAAGCACATTTAATGAAAGCTTCCTGATCAATTCTGTTGGGCCACCCAATGGGTGTGTTTTCGGGGGGTTGAATTAAATGTATTCAGTGCGTGCAAGTGAGTCACACCCGCATAGCTCACTAGGGCACCTGCATAAGGTAAGTCTGAATTACAACAACTGAGAAGGAGTTATCTGCTCCTCTGCGTCTGCAGTCCCTGCCCCTAGCCAGTTCAGAGCCCTCAGCCTCAGCTGGCCCTCAGCCTCAGCTGGCCCTCAGCCTCAGCTGGCCTCAGCCTCAGCTGGCCCTCAGCCTCAGCTGGCCTCAGTCTCAGCTGGCCCTCAGCCTCAGCTGGCCCCCCAGTCTCTTGCTCAGCTAGATTCTCAGTCTCAGCTGGCTCCTCAGTCTCCTGCTCAGCTGGCTCCTCAGTCTCCTGCTCAGCTAGGTTCTCAGTCTCAACTGGGTCCTCATTCCTGCTCAGCTGGCTCCTCAGTCTCCTGCTCAGCTGGCTCCCTCATTCTCCTGCTCAGCTGGCTTCTCAGTCTCCTGCTCAGCTGGCTTCTCGGTCTCCTGCTCAGCTGGCTTTTCAGTCTCCCTGCTCAGCTGGCTCCTCAGTCTCCTGCTCAGCTGGCTTCTCAGTCTCCTGCTCAGCTGGCTCCTCATTCTCCTGCTCAGCTGGCTCCTCAGTCTCCTGCTCAGCTGGCTCCTCAGTCTCCTGCTCAGCTGGCTTCTCAGTCTCCTGCTCAGCTGGCTTCTCAGTCTCCTGCTCAGCTGGCTTCTCAGTCTCCTGCTCAGCTGGCTTCAGTCTCCTGCTCAGCTGGCTTCTCAGTCTCCTGCCATACATGGCTTGCAGTCCTCAGTCTTAGTAGTAGGTGCTAAGTCCCTTACCCTGTCAGACCCTGAGCTTTTTTATACATGACCCTAAGCATGATGGGATGTTAATTGTTTAATTAACTCAGGAACCACACCTACCGTATGTGGAAGCACCTGCTTTCAATATACTTTGTATCCCTCATTTACTCATGGGTTTCCTTTATTTTGCCAGTTACCTGTATGTTGCCAACAGTGGTGTAAAAGACTTAAGTAAAAATACTTTTAGGTCGTTTTTTTGGGTGTCTGTACTTTGCATTAATATTTATATTTTGACAACTTTGACCTTTACTTCACTACATTCCTAAAGAAAATAATGTCCTTTTTACTCCATACATTTTCCCTGACACCCAAAAGTACTCGTTAGATTTTGAATGGTTAGCAGGACAGGAAAATTGTCCAATTTACGCACTTATCCAGAGAACATACCTGTTCATCCCTACTGCCTCTGATCTGGCAGACTCACTAAACACAAATGCTTCGCTTGAAAATTGTTTCTGAGTGTTGGAGTGTGCCTCTGACTATCTGTAAATTTAAAAAACTAGAAAATTGTGCCATCTGGATTGCTAAATATAAGGAATTTTAATTATTAAATGATTTATACATTTACTTTTGATAATTAAGTATACAGTGGGGAAAAAAAGTATTTAGTCAGCCACCAATTGTGCAAGTTCTCCCACTTAAAAAGATGAGAGAGGCCTGTAATTTTCATCATAGGTACACGTCAACTATGACAGAGAAAATGAGGAAAAAAAATTCCAGAAAATCACATTGTAGGATTTTGATGAATTTATTTGCAAATTATGGTGGAAAATAAGTATTTGGTCAATAACAAAAGTTTCTCAATACTTTGTTATATACCCTTTGTTGGCAATGACACAGGTCAAACGTTTTCTGTAAGTCTTCACAAGGTTTTCACACACTGTTGCTGGTATTTTGGCCCATTCCTCCATGTAGATCTCCTCTAGAGCAGTAATGTTTTGGGGCTGTCGCTGGGCAACACAGACTTTCAACTCCCTCCAAAGATTTTCTATGGGGGTTGAGATCTGGAGACTGGCTAGGCCACTCCAGGACCTTGAAATGCTTCTTACGAAGCCACTCCTTCAAGTTGCCCGGGCGGTGTGTTTGGGATCATTGTCATGCTGAAAGTCCAGTGTTGCACTCCTAGCAAACTTCAGACTGGCCTGGACATGTACTGGCTTAAGCAGGGGGGACACGTCTGGCACTGCAGGATTTGAGTCCCTGGCGGCGTAGTGTGTTACTGATGGTAGGCTTTGTTACTTTGGTCCCAGCTCTCTGCAGGTCATTCACTAGGTCCCCACATGTGGTTCTGGGAATTTTGCTCACCGTTCTTGTGATCATTTTGAGCCCCCACGGGGTGAGATATGCGTGGAGCCCCAGATCGAGGGAGATTATCAGTGGTCTTGTATGTCTTCCATTTCCTAATAATTGCTCCCACAGTTGATTTCTTCAAACCAAGCTGCTTACCTATTGCAGATTCAGTCTTCCCAGCCTGGTGCAGGTCTATAATTTTGTTTCTGGTGTCCTTTGACAGCTCTTTGGTCTTGGCCACAGTGGAGTTTGGAGTGTGACTGTTTGAGGTTGTGGACAGGTGTCTTTTATACTGATAACAAGTTCAAACAGGTGCCATTAATACAGGTAACGAGTAGAGGACAGAGGAGCCTCTTAAAGAAGAAGTTACAGGTCTGTGTAAAATACTTTTACTCAAGTAGTATTTTACTGGGTGCGTTTCACATATACTTGAGCCATTTTCTATTAAGATAGCTTTACTCAAGTATGACAATTGGGTACTTTTATACTTTTTTCCACCACTGGTTGCCAGTAGAACTGTCTATCACATGTTACCACAGTGATTTATGTAACATTACATGCTACTGTTATTAGCAGGGTGCCATTCTATAGTTTCTGGAATTTTCCAGCCTTATCCAGCTTGCTCTCATGATCCAGCGCATGTACAGTGGCCATGCCTCCAGATAACATCTAGCCAGGACAGCGAGAGGGACATACAGTTGAAGTCGGACGTTTACATACACCTTAGCCAAATACATTTAAACTCAGTTCTTCACAATTCTGACATTTAATTCTAGTAACAATTCCCTGTCTTAGGTCAGTTAGGGTCACCACTTTATTTTAAGAATGTGAAATGTCAGAATAATAGTAGAGAGAATGATTTATTTCAGCTTTTATTTCTTTCATCACATTCCCAGTGGGTCAGAAGTTTACATACACTCAATTAGTATTTGGTAGCATTGCCTTTAAATTGTTTAACTTGGGTCAAACGTTTCCGGGTAGCCTACCACAAGCTTCCCACAATAAGTTGGGTGAATTTTGACCCATTCCTCCTGACAGAGCTGGTGTAACTGAGTCAGGTTTGTAGGCCTCCTTGCTCGCACCACGATTTTTTCAGTTCTGCCCATACATTTTCTATAGGATTGAGGTCAGGGCTTTGTGATGGCCACTCCAATACCTTAACTTTGTTGTCCTTAAGCCATTTTGCCACAACTCTGGAAGTATGCTTGGGGTCATTGTCCATTTGGAAGACCCATTTGCGACCAACCTTTAACTTCCTGACTGATGTCTTGAGATGTTGCTTCAATATATCCACATAATTTTCCTTCCTCATGATGCCATCTCTTTTGTGACGTGCACAGGTCCCTCCTGCAGCAAAGCACCCCCCAGCATGATGCTGCCACCCCAGTGCTTCACGGTTGGGATGGTGTTCTTCAGCTTGCAAGCATCCCCCTTTTTCCTCCAAACATAACGATGGTCATTATGGCCAAACAGTTCTATTTTTGTTTCATCAGACCAGAGGACATTTCTCCAAAAAGTACAATCTTTGTCCCCATGTGCAGTTGCAAACCGTAGTCTGGCTTTTTTATGGCGGTTTTGGAGAAGTGGCTTCCTTGATGAGCGGCCTTTCAGGTTATGTCGATATAGGACTCGTTTTACTGTGGATATAGATAATTTTCTACCTGTTTCCTCCAGCATCTTCAAAGAGGCACTGAGTTTGAAGGTAGGCCTTGAAATACATCCACAGGTACACCTCCAATTGACTCAAATGATGTCAATTAGCCTATCAGAAGCTTCTAAAGCCATGACATAATTTTCTGGAATTTTCCAAGCTGTTTAAAGGCACAGTCAAACTTCTGACCCACTATAATTGTGATACAGTGAATTATAAGTGAAATAACCTGTCTGTAAACAATTGTTGTAAAAATTACTTGTGTCATGCACAAAGTAGATGTCCTAACCGACTTGCCAAAACTATAGTTTGTTAACAAGAAATTTGTAGAGTTGTTGAAAAACGAGTTTTAATGACTCCAACCTAAGTGTATGTAAACTTCCGCCTTCAACTGTACATCTTAATGGGGCCTTGTAGTTGACAAAGCAAAAACAGGTTGAGAAATTTTTGTAAATGTATTAGGAAAAAAACCTTAGGGTCGTTGTCCTGTTGGAAGATGAACCTTCACCCCAGTCTGAGGTCCTGAGCGCTCTGGAGCAGGTTTTCATCAAGGATCTCTCTGTACTTTGCTCCGTTCAGCTTTTCCCTCGATCCTGACTAGTCTCCCAGTCCCTGCTGCTGAAAAACATTCCCACAGCATGAGGCTGCCACCACCATGCTTCACCGTAGGGATGGTGCCAGGTTTCCTCCAGACGTGATGCTTGGCATTCAAGCCAAAGAGTTCAATCTTGGTTTCATCAGACCAGAGAATCTTGTTTCTCATGGTCTGAGAGTCTTAAGGTGCCTTTTGGCAAACTCCAAGCGGGCTGTCATGTGCCTTTTACTGAGGTGTGGCTTCCGTCTGGCCATTCTACCATTAAGGCCTGTTGGTGGAGTGCTGCAGAAATGGTTGTCCTTCTGGAAGTTTCTTCCATCTCCACAGAGTAACTATGGAGCTCTGTCAGAGTGACCATTGGGTTCTTGGTCACCTCCCTGAGCAAGGCCCTTCTCCCCGATTGCTCAGTTTGGCCGGGCAGCCAGCTCTAGGAAGAGTCTTGGTGGTTCCAAACTTCTTCCATTTAAGAATGATGGAGGCCACCATGTTCTTGGGGACCTTCAATGATGCAGAAATGTTTTGGTACCCTTCCCCAGACCCGTGCCTCGACACAATCCTGTCTCTGAGCTCTACGGACAATTCCTTCCACCTCGTGGCTTGGTTTTTGCTCTGACATGCACTGTCAACTGTGGGACCTTTTATAGACAGGTGTGTGCCTTTCCAAATCATGTCCAATCAATTGAATTTACCACAGGTGGACTCCAATCAAGTTGTAGAAAAATCTCAAGGATGATCAATGGAAACAGGATGCACCTGAGCTCAATTTCAAGTCTCATAGCAAAGGGTCTGAATACTTACGCAAATAAGGTATTTCTGTTTTTTATTTGTAATACATTTGCAAAAATGTCTCTGTTTCGCTTCGTCATTATGGAGTATTGTGTGTAGACTGATGAGGATTTTTATTTATTTAATACATTTTAGAATAAGGCTGTAACGTAACAAAATGTGGAATGCACTGTATGTACAGTGGGGAAAAAAATTATTTAGTCAGCCACCAATTGTGCAAGTTCTCCCACTTAAAAAGATGAGAGAGGCCTGTAATTTTCATCATAGGTACACGTCAACTATGACAGACAAATTGAGAAAAGAAATCCAGAAAATCACATTGTAGGATTTTTTAATGAATTTATTTGCAAATTATGGTGGAAAATAAGTATTTGGTCACCTACAAACAAGCAAGATTTCTGGCTCTCACAGACCTGTAACTTCTTCTTTAAGAGGCTCCTCTGTCCTCCACTCATTACCTGTATTAATGGCACCTGTTTGAACTTGTTATCAGTATAAAAGACACCTGTCCACAACCTCAAACAGTCACACTCCAAACTCCACTATGGCCAAGACCAAAGAGCTGTCAAAGGACACCAGAAACAAAATTGTAGACCTGCACCAGGCTGGGAAGACTGAATCTGCAATAGGTAAGCAGCTTGGTTTGAATGGGAACTGTGGGAGCAATTATTAGGAAATGGAAGACATACAAGACCACTGATAATCTCCCTCGATCTGGGGCTCCACGCAAGATCTCACCCCGTGGGGTCAAAATGATCACAAGAACGGTGAGCAAAATCCCAGAACCACACGGGGGGACCTAGTGAATGACCTGCAGAGAGCAGGGACCAAAGTAACAAAGCCTACCATCAGTAACACACTACGCCGCCAGGGACTCAAATCCTGCAGTGCCAGACGTGGCCCCTGCTTAAGCCAGTACATGTCCAGGCGCGTCTGAAGTTTGCTAGAGTGCATTTGGATGATCAAGAAGAGGATTGGGAGAATGTCATATGGTCAGATGAAACCAAAATATAACTTTTTGGTAAAAACTCAACTCAGTCGTGTTTGGAGTACAATGAATGCTGAGTTGCATCCAAAGAACACCATACCTACTGTGAAGCATGGGGGTGGAAACATCATGCTTTGGGGCTGTTTTTCTGGCGAAGGGACCAGGACGACTGATCCGTGTAAAGGAAAGAATGAATGGGGCCATGTATCGTGAGATTTTGAGTGAAAACCTCCTTCCATCAGCAAGGGCATTGAAGATGAAACGTGGCTGGGTCTTTCAGCATGACAATGATCCCAAACACACCGCCCGGGCAACGAAGGAGTGGCTTCGTAAGAAGCATTTCAAGGTCCTGGAGTGGCCTAGCCAGTCTCCAGATCTCAACCCCATAGAAAATCTTTGGAGGGAGTTGAAAGTCTGTGTTGCCCAGCAACAGCCCCAAAACATCACTTCTCTAGAGGAGATCTGCATGGAGGAATGGGCCAAAATACCAGCAACAGTGTGTGAAAACCTTGTGAAGACTTACAGAAAACGTTTGACCTGTGTCATTGCCAACAAAGGGTATATAACAAAGTATTGAGAAACTTTTGTTATTGACCAAATACTTATTTTCCACCATCATTTGCAAATAAATTCATTAAAAATCCTACAATGTGATTTTCTGGATTTATTTTTCTCATTTTTCTGTCATAGTTGACGTGTACCTATGATGAAAATTACAGGCCTCTCTCATCTTTTTAAGTGGGAGAACTTGCACAATTGGTGGCTGACTAAATACTTTTTTTCCCCACTGTATGTATGCATTTATGTATGTATCCAACAGATCCACAGATGATTCGATCCTCGTTTGTTAAGTCTAATGACACTGCTGGTCCTACTCACACTGCCCTACCCTATGCTTTGACTTCTTTCTCCCCTCTCTCTCCAGATAAAATCCTGCGACTTGTGACTGCAGGCCGCCCAACAACCTGCCCGCTTGATCCCATCCCCTCCTCTCTTCTCCAGACCATCTCCGGTGACCTTCTCCCCTACCTCACCTCGCTGATCAACTCATCCTTGACCGCTGGCCATGTCCCTTCCGTCTTCAAGAGAGCGAGAGTTGCTCCCCTTCTCAAGAAACCAACACTCGATCCCACTGATGTCAACAACTACAGACCAGTATCCCTTCTTTCTTTTCTTTCCAAAACTATTGAGCGTGCCGTCTTTAGCCAACTCTCTTGCTATCTCTCTCAGAATGACCTTCTTGATCCAAACCAGTCAGGTTTCAGGACTGGTCATTCAACTGAGACTGCTCTTCTCTGTGTCACGGAGGCTCTCCGCACTGCTAAAGCTAACTCTCTCTCCTCTGCTCTTGTCCTTCTAGACCTGTCTGCTGCCTTTGATACTGTGAACCATCAGATCCTCCCTCTCCACCCTCTCCGAGCTGGGCATCTCCGGCGCGGCTCACTCCTGGATTGCGCCCTACCTGACCGGTCGCTCCTACCAAGTGGCGTGGCGAGAAGCTGTCTCCGCACCACGTGCTCTCACCACTGGTGTCCCCAGGGCTCAGTTCTAGGCCCTCTCCTTTTCTCCCTATACACCAAGTCACTTGGCTCTGTCATATCCTCACATGGCCTCTCCTATCATTGCTACGCTGACGATACACAACTAATCTTCTCCTTTCCCCCTTCTGATAACCAGGTGGCGAATCGCATCTCTGCATGTCTGGCAGACATATCAGTATGGATGACGGATCACCACCTCAAGCTGAACCCTGGCAAGACGGAGCTGCTCTTCCTCCCGGGGAAGGACTGCCCGTTCCATGATCTCGCCATCACGGTTGACAACTCCGCTGTGTCCTCCTCCCAGAGTGCGAAGAGCCTAGGCGTGACCCTGGACAACACCCTGTCGTTCTCCTGGCCAACATCAAGGCGGTGACCCGCTCCTGCAGGTTCATGCTCTACAACATTCGAGAGTACGACCCTGCCTTACACAGGAAGCGGCACAGGTCCTAATCCAGGCACTTGTCATCTCCCGTCTGGACTACTGCAACTCGCTGTTGGCTGGCCTCCCTGCCTGTGCCATTAAACCCCTACAACTCATCCAGAATGCCGCAGCCCGTCTGGTGTTCAACCTTCCCAAGTTCTCTCACGTCACCCCCCTCCTCCGCACACTTCCACTGGCTTCCAGTTGAAGCTCGCATCCGCTACAAGACCATGGTGCTTGCCTATGGAGCAGTGAGGGAACGGCACCTCTGTACCTTCGGGCTCTGATCAGTCCCTACACCCAAACGAGGGCATTGCGTTCATCCACCTCTGGCCTGCTGGCTCCCTTCCTCTGCGGAAGCATAGTTCCCGCTCAGCCCAGTCAAAACTGTTCGCTGCTCTGGCACCCCAATGGTGGAACAAGCTCCCTCACGACGCCAGGACAGCAGAGTCACTCACCACCTTCCGGAGACATTTGAAACCCCACCTCTTTAAGGAATACCTGGGATAGGATAAAGTAATCCTTCTACCCCCCCAAAAAAATTGTAAAGTGGTTATCCCACTGGCTATAGGGTGAACGCACCAATTGGTGAGTCGCTCTGGATAAGAGCGTCTGCTAAATGACGTAAATGTGCCCTTGAGCAAGGCACTTAACCCTAATTGCTCCTGTAAGTCGCTCTGGATAAGAGCGTCTGCTAAATGACTAAAATGTAATGTAAATGTAATGCAATCTCTATTGCACTCCACACTGCCCTTTCCCACCTGGACAAGAGGAAAACCTACGTGAGAATGCTATTCATTGACTACAGCTCAGCATTCAACACCATAGTACCCTCAAAGCTCATCACTAAGCTAAGGACCCTGGGACTAAACACCGCCCTCTGCAACTGGATCCTGGACTTCCTGATGGGCCGCCCCCAGGTGGTAAGGGTAGGTAACTACAGCTTCTACCCCCAAGCTAATCATGGCTACACAGACTATTTGCATTACCCCCCACCCCACCCTCTTTTACGCTGCTGCTACTCTCTGGTTATTATCTATGCATAGTCACTTTAACTCTACCCTTATTTTTCTTAAAACTGCATTGTTGGTTAAGGGCTTGTAAGTAAGCATTTCACTGTAAGGTCTACACCTGTTGTATTCGGCGCATGTGGCAAATAAAATATGATTTGATTTGATTTTTATATGTACACTTCTCATTCTGCAGTAGTTATATAGGATGAGCCGTCACTAGAATACAGAGCATACTATGTGTAGACTTGTCATTCTGATAATGGTTGTGGATTATTATTGTATACATGGATCCTCATGATTTATTCTCTCCTTTCTCAAACCACACATAAAATACCTCTAAAGGAAGCAGCTGTGTGTCTTTAACAACAACCTTGGGGCCAGAATTCAGTTTTACAATCCTATCCTCTAACCGATCCCCTTATCTCCTCTCTTGTCCTTCAGAGGTCCTATAAAAGCCTGGAGCCTGGCAGACTCCAGCTGCCGTCGCTGTCGCCAACATTACAGTAATGCTGCCTGCCGTAGTGAAGCTCTGCTGTGGAATCTCCTACCCTCACCTCAGGACCATGGCAGGTAAAAAACATACAACTATATCATCTTGGTTGTGTCCCAAAATGGCCTCCTATTTCCTATGTAGTGCACTACTTTTTTATCCAGGGCCCTCTATAGGGGGCCATTTTGGATGCAGCACTGGAGAGAAACATCACATTTCTCTAATTCCTTAGATTGTAGGATTACCGTGTCAGTGCACAATGCACGTAGCCTGGTCCCAGATCGGTTTCTGCTGCCTTGCCAACTCCCTCTTATGGTCGTTGCAAGACAGCACAAACAGGTCTGGGACCAGCCAGTGCACGTAGCGTCTGGATGGAGTTATCTATTGTTGCTGTTATTACTATGGCGTCTTGGCTGTGACTAGTAGTAGTCTTTGTGTTTCCTGACAAGTCCTTTAAGTCCCCATCAACAACTCTGCCAAGTGTACAGCACTTTGAGATGCAGAATGGATCAAATCCATCCTGAGTGGCAGTCTGTGTCATGGTAAACATGTTTGGCTTGATAATGAGAAATGGAGTTGACAGGCTATATGAAAATGTGCTGACTGTTATTATCGTTGTTGTTGTTGTTGTTGTCCCATGACAGGACTGCAACGGCCAGCTATCGCAGCGATCGGCCAGGAACTTGCTCACATGCAGAGGAGTGGGCAGACCCAACTACCAGCATGGACCAACCATACGGGTTGGCAGACTGGCACCGCTCAGCATCAGCACAGTGGTAAGCCTAGGAATGACACACAGATTACACACATTTTCAACGGCATTATTATTTTACACAGAGCACAAACTGCCCTTATCATAGTTATATTGACATATTTTCCAAGGGCATTACTTTTTTTTACTATAAAACTTTTACTGACCATTGAATATTAAACAGCTTCAATTACAACTGGATCGAAGTGAGCGCTGCTGTGAGGGGCCCCTTTATCATGTGTATGTAAACGTGTTACAGAGAGCTCCAGAAGAGAGATAGCCAACCCAGTCCCATTGAAAGAGGATGAGCTGCTGTACATAAGGCGAGGCCACGAGGCGCTGACCAAGGCTCTGGACATTGTGGAGGATAAGGACGGATGGGCAACAGAACTCACAGAGGTAGTGCATCATCCATACAACCGTCTAGCGTTGATTAAAGAGGCAATACAGAATTGGTACATAGATTTTTGGCAAACCATCCTGTATTGTCCCTTTAAAATGTGTTGCTTCCTGTGTAAAATGCTTCCAAAAATAGCTATTGCTATGGAAACCTTATACTGATGCCAAACCACCAAACTGTCATATAGGACAAGGGGTGTTTTTAGGTAGATATCTGACTATAGGGGGTAGGTAGATGATCGAATAGCTATCGCCATTGTATCCCGTCTTCAAAACCCATCAAATCTAATTGACATAGGCCATTGTTGCCACAATGTCAAACCTTCTAACATTTTGACCTTTTAGTCAATTAGCAGACGTTCTCATCCAAAGCAACTTAACAGCCAAGTGCATTCAACTTAGTTCAGAAGGGACCCTTTTTGACTTGTAGGAGAAAATACACTTTGTATAATCTCAGAACCCAGAACCAAATGTGCTATTAGTTATTTAAATTGGCTGTTCCAAAAGCAGTAGCTACATTTTTACACTGACTTACAGTTTTAGTGAGTGCATACATTTTCATACTGGCCCCCCCGTGGGAAACGAACCCACAACCCTGGCGGTTGCAAGCGCCATGCTCTACCAACTGATCTACAGGGGACTTGGCTACTCTTACGCTCATAGTCTCTCACAAGAGACTCAACGTTCTTTCTGTAACTATATCTTGTAGGATGCATACTATTGCCACATTGCCAAACTTTCTCTTTCCGTTACTTTGACATTTAGGTAAAACTGGGACTTGATCTAAATAGCTATTGGCATTGGAAATCTTGTCCCGGTATATGCATATAGATGCCTCACTCACTGCCAAAACGTTATAACTCTGGAGTAGAGAAACTTTCTGTAATCTCAGAACCAAATGGAAGTAGAAAGACTATCACAAGAGAACGTTCAGTAATTGTGTTGTATAGGAAACCAGGGACATCGTTAGAAACCTTCCTGAAAAAAACAGTTGTTGTTAAAAAAAGGAAACCCTATGGACGCCACATTCCAAAACGTCTTGTAACTTTCCGTAAACACTGTGTGTCGTCACAGGAGAACGGGGTTGTGGTCTACAGTAAAGTGTTGCCGGGGGACAGGAAGGTCTTCAGACTGGAGACTGTGTTAGAAGCCACCCCAGAAGAGATACATCACATCCTGTGGAAGGTCGAGGAGATGCACCAGTGGAACCCAAGCATCAAAAACATCAAGGTAACTGTTCCGTCATAGTAGGGCAGCTGTTGGTCAGTGTGTAATCTTAACACCTCCCCTTAGGATATCATTGATGACTGTAAGTTGCTTTGGATAAAAGCCTCTGCTAAATGGCATATTATTATTATTATTATTATTATTATTATTATTATTATTATTATCTTCTGTTCTCCTTCCTCTATCTATTATGGCATCCTTTACATTTCTATTCTACATGTACACACGTGTTATTATCCAACTGGTATAGTATTTACCTTCTAAGTATGTGTATCAGGGCGTCTGTAAACTGTAAAATATTTGTAACAAGGTGTTTCTAAAACTCTCATGAACAATTTAGGCATATTTTATAACTACAGTGGCAAGAAAAAGTATGTGAACCTTTTGGAATTACCTGCATTTCTGCATAAATTGGTCATAAAATTTGATCTGATCTTCATCTAAGTCACAAAAATAGACAAACACAGTCTGCTTAAACTAATAACACACAAACAATTATACGTTTTCGTGTCTTTATTGAACATACTGTGTAAACATTCACAGTGCAGGGTGGGAAAAGTATGTGAACCCTTGGATTTAATAACTGGTTGACCCTCCTTTGGCAGCAATAACCTCAACCAAACGTTTTCTGTAGTTGCAAATCAGACCTGCACAACGGTCAGGAGGAATTTTGGACCATTCCTCTTTAAAAACTGTTTCAGTTCAGCAATATTCTTGGGATGTCTGGTGTGAACCGCTCTCTTGAGGTCATGCCACAGCATCTCAATCGGGTTGAGGTCAGAACTCTGACTGGGCCACTCCAGAAGGCGTATTTTCTTCTGTTGAAGCCATTCTGTTGTTGATTTACTTCTGTGTTTTCAGTCGTTGTCCTGTTGCATCACCCAACTTCTGTTGAGCTTCAGTTGGCGGACAGATAGCATTACATTGGGATGAGGTTTTGATGTTGGTGTGCTGTGCCTTTTTTCTCCACACACAGTGTTGTGTGTTCCTTCCAAACAACTCAACTTTAGTTTAATCTGTCCACAGAATATTTTGCCAGTAGCGCTGTGGAACATCCAGGAACATTGTGAACTTCAGACGTGCAGCAAAGTCCCATGAACACCGTTCTTGTTTAGTGTTTTACGTATCGTAGACTCGTCAACAGAGATGTTAGCATGTTCCAGAGATTTTCTGTAAGTCTTTAGCTGACACTCTATCCTCATTGAGCATTCTGCGCTGTGCTCTTGCAGTCATCTTTGCAGGACGGCCACTCCTCGGGAGAGTAGCAACAGTGCTGAACTTTCTCCATTTATAGACAATTTGTCTTACCGTGAACTGATGAACATCAAGGCTTTTAGAGATACGTTTGTAACCCTTTCCAGCTTTATGCAAGCCAACGATTCTTAATCTTAGGTCTTCTGAGATCTCTTTTGTTCGAGGCATGGTTCACATCAGGCAATGCTTCTTGTGAATAGCAAACTCTAATTTTGTGAGTGTTTTTTTTATAGGGCAAGGCAGCTCTAACCAACATCTCCAATCTCGTCTCATTGATTGGACTCCAGGTTAGCTGACACCTGACTCCAATTAGCTTTTGGAGACGTTATTAGCCTAGGGGTTCACATACTTTTTCCAACCTACACTGTGAATGTTTAAATGATGTATTCAATATAGACAAGAAAAATCCAATAATTTGTGTGTTATTAGTTTAAGCACACTGTGTTTGTCTATTGCTGTGACTTAGATGAAGATCAGATCAAATTTTATGACCAGTTTATTCAGAAATCCAGGTAATTCCAAAGGGTTCACATAATTTTTCTTGCCACTGTATTTCGATTATTATTATTATTATAAACAATTATTATTATTTTATTTGTATTACTTTAATTCTTTATTTTAACGTTTTTTTTTTTTTTTCTCTGATTTTCCCGGGGTGAGGGGGAGTGGGAGACATTGGGATGGGTGGGAAACAGGGAGGGGTCAGGGATCAATAGGGAATGTTCTGAAGGATTAGGGGAAAAAAGAAAAAGCAACGTGCAAATTATTGTATGTTTATCTTTCTTCTTCAATCAAATATTATGAAAATTGTTTAAAAACATCAAGGTAAGCAGACTCATCTAAGCTGACATATGGAATTGTTTTAAGATGGGCATACTATGGATCATTCAGCTTTTTGATTTTGAATTTTAGGACCCTTTAGGTATAAACAAAATATATTACCAAATTATTTGATAAAATATTGAGTTTGGCCTTTACTACTATAGCCCAGAGAAACGCATTGAACAACACATTCATTAAATGGCAAAACAAGACAGTCAAAACAGAAACCATGAGAAACAAGGTTATTGAGTGTCTGTCCTATATCTAGGAGATACAGTACCAGTCAAAAGTTTGGACACACCTACTCATTCAAAGGTTTTTCTTTATTTTCACTATTTTCTACATTGCAGAATAATAGTGAAGACATCAAAACTATGAAATAACACATATGGAATCATGTAGTAACCAAAAAAGTGTTAAACAAATCAAAAATATATTTTATATTCTTCAAAGTAGCCACCCTTTGCCTTGATGGCAGCTTTGCACACTCAGCCAGCTTCACCTGGAATGCTTTTTCCAACAGTCTTGAAGGAATTCCCACATATGCTGAGCACTTGTTGGCTGCTTTTCCTTCGCTCTGCGGTCCAACTCATCCCAAACCATCTCAATTGGGTTGAGTTCGGGTGATTGTGGAGGCCAGGTCATCTGATGCAGCACTCCATCACTCTCCTTCTTTGTCAAATAGCCGTTACACAGCCTGGAGGGGTGTTGGGTCATTGTCCTGTTGAAAAACAAATGATAGTCCCACTAAGCCCAAAACCAGATGGGATGCCGTATCGCTGCAGAATGCTGTGGTAGCCATGCTGGTTAATTGTGCCTTGAATTCTAAATAAATCACAGACAGTGTCACCAGCAAAGCACCCCACACCATCACACATCCTACTCCCCTGCTTTACGGTGGGAAATACACATACAGAGATCATCTGTTCACCCACAACGCGTCTCACAAAGACACGGCGGTTGGAACCAAAAATCTCAATTTGGACTCCAGACCAAAGGACACATTTCCACCGGTCTAATGTCCATTGCTCGTGTTTCTTGGCTCAAGCAGGTCTCTTCTTCTTATTGGTGTCCTTTAGTAAAGGTTTATTTGCAGCAATTCGACCATGAAGGCCTGATTCACGTAGTCTCCTCTGAACAGTTGATGTTGAGATGTGTCTGTTACTTGAACTCCGTGAAACATTTATTTGGGCTGCAATTTCGAGGCTGGTAACTCTAATGAACTTATCCTCTGTAAGAGTAACTCTGGGTCTTCCTTTCCTGTGGCGGTCCCCCTCATGAGAGCCAGTTTCATCATAGCTCTTGATGGTTTTTGTGACTGCACTTACATTTACATTTTACATTTTAGTCATTTAGCAGACGCTCTTATCCAGAGCGCATACATTTTTATTCTGACTGGAATCGAACCCACAACCCTGGCGTTGCAAATGCCATGCTCTACCAACTGAGCTACATCCCTGCCGCCATTCCCTCCCTACCCTGGGACGACACTGGGCCAATTGTGCGCCGCCCCATGGGTCTCCCGGTCGCAATTTAAGCAAACTTTCAAAGTTCATGACATTTTCTGGACTGCAGACCTTCATGTCTTAAAGTAATGATGGACAGTCGTTGGTCTTTGCTTATTTGAGCTGTTCTTACCAAATATGGACTTGGTCTTTTACCAAATAGGGCTATCTTCTGTATAGCCCCCCACCTTGTCACAACACAACTGATTGGCTCAAACGCATTTAGAAGGAAAAAAATTCCACTAATTAACTTTTAAGAAGGCACACCTGTTAATTGAAATGCATTCCAGGTGAAGCTGGTTGAATGAATGCCAAGAGTGTGCAAAGCTGTCATCTAAGGCAAAGGGTGGCTACTTTGAAGAATCTAAAATCTATTTTGATTTGTTTTACACTCTTGGTTACTACATGATTCCATATGTGTTATTTCATAGTTTTGATGTCTTCACTATTATTCTACAATGTAGAAAAGAGTAAAAATAAAGAAAAACACTTGAATGAGTACCGTAGGTGTGTCCATACTTTTGACTGGTACTGTATATATTTTTATTTTCACACATATTTAACCCTTTTTTTGGGTAGGCATAGAACTACCTTCATACTTCCATTCATTTTTTTACGGTACAGTTTACCTTCAGAAGAGTCCCGTGACACTTGTGGGAGTCATCGAGAACGCTATCGTGTTCGTGAGAATCTCTTTCCACAGTGGGGGGTCACATTAGTTTGTAGCCCAAACGGTTCGACGCTACAAACAGAAGTTGGCACATCGACGTTACCGACTTCAGACGAGTCCCCTGACACTTGTGGGGTCGAGAGCGTTCGACGCTACAGAGACCTTTGTGAGAAGACCGATTTGGTTGGGACGTCTCATGGTCTGACAAACACCGCTCTAGCTCTGCCACCCCTCACCTCAGATGTGCAAATGCGACATGTCGGACGCGGTGATTTAGACGCAGCCTGACGCTAAACTGACGGATTTTGATGGGGATTTTTTTATTATGTTATTTAGATTGACACGCGTGTGTCAGTCGACTCAAGGTGTTTCAATAATTCAGTAATGACTAGGAAAAATGATGGCAATCGTGTTTTTAAATCGGCAGTAAGAAACTGTACGCCATTGGCTGCTAACAGCTGAAACTGCTAGCTAACTGGGCGTAAAACAGTCAACAACTTCGGGACTACAGACCCCCAGACATCGTCTGACCTGCCAGAAATGCACAGTCAAAGAGGAGAATAATGCTTTTTTTTATAGAGGCAAACTAAAACAAGAAACGTGACACAGTGTGTAAATGATAACACATTATTGCAGGAAATGAATACATGTATATAAAATGCTGGAATTAAAACAATTAACTATGCAAATTAGCTAAAGCTGTACGCATTAAGGAAATAGACGCCCAGCTCAAATAGAATCCTGTCCCAATAAGCGACTGTTGTGTTCAGTGATTGAAGCAAATAAACGCCCGGTATTAATTGAAGTTTTACGGTAGACATGGACACACACAGTGTCGATAGTCTTCTACAACGCCAGGATATCACACCTCAAGGCATTCTGATGAGGGAAGAACAAAACTACTACGGCAGATCCTGTGTCTTCAGCTGGCATTATGAAGTCTGCATCCCAAATTGCCACCCTATTCCCTATACAGTGCACTAGTTTTGACAAGAGGAGAAAGTAGTGCGCCATATAGGGAATAGGGTCCTATTTGGGAACACGTAGCATACATTGAATGAGATTGTATTGGTCTGTCTCTTGTTTGAAGGTTCTAAAGCAAGTGGCCCGGAAACCATGGTTACGCATGAGGTGTCAGCAGAGACAGCCGGCAACCTGATAGGCCAGAGAGACTTCCTGAGTGTGAGACACTTCTCCAACAGGAGTCATGTATCTATCTGGGGGGCAGCCACGCACCTGGAGGTCCTTCCCTCCTCAGAAAGGCTTCGTCAGGTAACACCAACACCGGCTTTGCTCGGATAAGCCTGGCTCATAGAGATTTGGATAGAGGGAGCGCTTGGACCAAAGCCTGTGTATGGCTCATGCTGTCACAGAAGTGCCATTGCAAAGATATGAGATAAGCTCTCTAGTTAATCTCTATGTCCTGGCTACTGTTCAACACATCCCCTCAACTCTCATGTCCTGGCTACTGTTCAACACATCACCTCAACTCTCTATGTCCTGGCTGCTGTTCAACACATCACCTCAACTCTCTATGTCCTGGCTGCTGTTCAACACATCCCTTCAACTCTCTATGTCCTGGCTACTGTACAACACATCCCCTCAACTCTCTATGTCCTGGCTACTGTTCAACACATCACCTCAACTCTCTATGTCCTGGCTACTGTTCAACACATCCCCTCAACTCTCTATGTCCTGGCTACTGTTCAACACATCCCTCAACTCTCTATGTCCTGGCTACTGTACAACACATCCCCTCAACTCTCTATGTCCTGGCTACTCGTTCAACACATCACCTCAACTCTCTATGTCCGGCTACTGTTCAACACATCCCCTCAACTCTCTATGTCCTGGCTACTGTTCAACACATCCCCTCAACTCTCTATGTCCTGGGCTACTGTACAACACATCCTCAACTCTCTATGTCCTGGCTACTGTTCAACACATCACCTCAACTCTCTATGTCCTGGCTACTGTTCAACACATCCCCTCAACTCTCTATGTCCGGCTACTGTACAACACATCCCCTCAACTCTCTATGTCCTGGCTACTGTTCAACACATCACCTCAACTCTCTATGTCCTGGCTACTGTTCAACACATCACCTCAACTCTCTATGTCCTGGCTACTGTTCAACACATCACCCTCAACTCTCTATGTCCTGGCTACTGTTCAACACATCCCTCAACTCCCTATGTCCTGGCTACTGTTCAACACATCACCTCAACTCTCTATGTCCTGTCTACTGTTCAACACATCCCTCAACTCTCTCTATGTCCTGGCTACTGTTCAACACATCACCTCAACTCTCTCTATGTCCTGGCTACTGTTCAACACATCCCCTCAACTCTCTATGTCCTGCCTACTTTTCAACACATCACCTCAACTCTATGTCCTGGCTACTGTTCAACACATCCCCTCAACTCTATGTCCTGGCTACTGTTCAACACATCACCTCAACTCTCTCATGTCCTGGCTACTGTTCAACACATCACCTCAACTCTCTATGTCCTGGCTACTGTTCAACACATCCCCTCAACTCTCTATGTCCTGGCTACTGTTCAACACATCACCTCAACTCTCTGTATGTTCCTGGCTGCTGTTCAACACATCACCTCAACTCTCTATGTCCTGGCTGCTGTTCAACACATCCCTTCAACTCTCTCTATGTCCTGGCTACTGTACAACACTCCCCTCAACTCTCTATGTCCTGGCTACTGTTCAACACATCACCTCAACTCTCTATGTCCTGGCTACTGTTCAACACATCCCCTCAACTCTCTATGTCCTGGCTACTGTTCAACACATCCCCTCAACTCTCTATGTCCTGGCTACTGTACAACACATCCCTCAACTCTCTATGTCCTGGCTACTGTTCAACACATCCTCAACTCTCTCGCCCTGGCTACTGTTCAACACATCCCTCAACTCTCTATGTCCTGGCTATTCAACAACATCCCCTCAACTCTCATGTCCTGGCTACTGTACAACATCCCCTCAACTCTCTACTGTTGTGCTCCTGTTCAAACACATCACCTCAAGCTCTCTATGTCCTGGCTACTGTTCAACCATCCCCTCAACTCTCTATGTCCTGGCTACTGTACAACACTCCCCTCAACTCTGTGTCCTGGCTACTGTTTCAACACTATCACCTCAACTCTCTTGTCCTGGCTACTGTTCAACACATCCACCTCCCAACTCTCTATGTCCTGGCTACTGTTCACACACATCACCTCAACTCTCTATGTCCCTGGCTACTGTTCAACACATCCCTCAACTCCCCTATGTCCTCGCTAGTTCAATCACATCACCTCAACTCCTCTGTCCTGGCTACTGTTCAACACATCCCCTCAACTCTCTATGTCCTGGCTACTGTTTCAACACATCACCTCAACTCTCTATGTCCTGGCTACTGTTCTACACATCCCACCTCAACTCTCTACTGTCCTGGCTCACTGTTCAACATATCACCCTCAACTCTCTATGTCCTGGCTACTGTTCAACACATCCCTCAACTCTCTATGTCCCGGCTACTGTTCAACACATCACCTCAACTCTCTATGTCCTGGCTACGTTCAACACATCACCTCAACTCTCTATGTCCAGGCTACTGTTCAACACATCCCTCAACTCTCTATGTCCCGGCTACTGTTCAACATATCCCCTCAACTCCCTATGTCCTGGCTGCTGACCAACACACCCACAACACATCACCACAGCTTACCTTGGAATAATATGTATTTTTGCTGTATTCTGCTGTATAGCCAACTGTTGTGGTAACTGGCATGACAGCGACTATAGCTGTTGTTCATAGAGCAGGAACAGATCTGGGACCAGGTTTGTTTGATGCACTGCTCTGAAACATTTGGCATTGATATAAAAAGGTTATTTGAGGTTGAGTTAATACCATGCTGAGGTTTGTATACATTACATCAGTATATAGTTTTTTACTGAGTGATTTTGTTGACTTGATCTGAACAGAGCGGAGGATGGTCCAACTTGTATTATCATCGAGCCCCTGAAACCAAACAGGAAGGAGTCACTTTACCTGGCTCCTCAACATGGATGTTAAGGTGAGATCGATAAATATAGTACATACACACACACACATATATATATATATGTATGTGTGTGTGTGTGTGTGTGTGTGTGTGTGTGTGTGTGTGTGTGTATGTATGTATATGTATATATATATATACACTACCAGTCAAAAATTTGGACACACCTACTCATTCAAGTTTTTTTTTTTTTTACTATTTTCCACATTGTAAGAATAATAGTGAAGACATCAAAACTATGAAATAACACATATGGAATCATGTAGTAACCAAAAAATTCTTAAACAAATCTAAATATATTTTATATTTGAGATTCTTTCAAATAGCCACCCTTTGCCTTGATGACAGCTTTGCACACTCTTGGCATTCTCTCAACCAGCTTCATGAGGTAGTCACCTTGAATGCATTTCAATTAACAGGTTAATTTGTGAAATGTATTTCCTTTATCGTTTGAGCCAATCAGTTGTGTTGTGACAAAGTAGGGGGGTATACAGAAGATAGCCCTACTTGTTTAAAAGACCAAGTCCATATTATGGCAAGAACTGCTCAAATAAGCAAAAGAGTAACGACTGTCCATCATTACTTTAAGACATGAAGGTCAGTCAATATGTGGAAACATTTCAAGAACTTTGAAAGTTTCTTCAAGTGCAGTCGCAAAAACCATCAAGCTCTATGATGAAACTGGCTCTCATGTAGGACAACCACAGGAATGGAAGACCCAGAGTTACTTCTGCTGCAGAAGATAAGTTCATTAGAGATACCGGCCTCCAAATTGCAGCCCAAATAAATGCTTCACAGAGTTCAAGTCACAGACACATCGCAACAGCAACTGTTCAGAGGGGACTGTGTGAATCAGGTATATGGTAAAATTGCTGCAAAGAAACCACTACTAAAGGACACCAATAAGAAGAAGAGACCTGCTTGGGCCAAGAAACACAAGCAATGGACATCAGACAGGTGGAAATGTGTCCTTTGGTCGGAGTCCAAATTGGAGATTTTTGTAGTTCCAACCACAGTGTCTTTGTGTAGACGCGTGTGGTGAACGGATGATCTCCCCATGTGTAGTTCCCCACCGGTAAAGCATGGAGGAGGATGTATGGTGTGGGGGTGCTTTGCTGCCCGTGACACTGTCTGTGATTTATTAAAAATTGCACAAGGCACACCTAACCAGCATGGCTACCACCAAGCATTCTGCAGCGATACGCCATCCCATCTGGTTTGGGCTTAGTGGGACTGTCATTTGTTTTTCAACAGGACAAAACCCAACACCCTCTCCAGGCTGTGTAAGGGCTATTTTACCTAGAAGGAGAGTGATGGAGTGCTAGCATCAGATGACCTGCTAAATCACCCGACCTCAACTTTGAGAGCTGGGTTTGGGATGAGTCGACGCAGAGTGTAAAGGAAAAGCAGCCAACAAGTGCTCAACATATGTGGGAACTCCTTCAAGACTGTTGGAAAAAGCATTCAGGTGAAGCTGGTTGAGAGAAATGCCAAGAGTGTGCAAAGCTGTCAATCAAGGCAAAGGGTGGCTACTTGAAGGCAATCTCCAATATAAAATATATTTTGATTTGTTGAACGCTTTTTTTTGGTTACTACATGATTCCGTATGTGTTATTTCATAGTTTTGATGTCTCTTTGTTATTCTACAATGTAGAAAATAGTAAAAATAAGAAAAACCCTGGAATGAGTAGGTGTGTCCAAACTTTAGACTGCTACTAGTATATATATATATTATGATATTTTGTATCCACTTCTTGAATTGAGTGAACTTGAATTAGAATTGATTGACCCTTAACTTGTTAGGCTTACACATTGACTAGGATGTTATCAAATGTCAGTTTAGCTCTTGAATATCAATTCAGACCTGCGCTAAAGTACCAGCTGTTTGTGCATGACAGCACTCAGGCACTCAGGCTACTTAAAGGGGGGTCTGAATTGATCTTCAAGGCCACCATCTACAACTAAAGCTGCTGTGAAAATGACCTATAGCTAATAGAAGTCAGTAGCCTGCTGTACTATCGAATAATCAAACAAACTGACGGCTCTATTCACTCCGTTTGCACACACCACCTCACACCAACACACCTCCTGCTGCTGCCATTGGGGTTTTTATCTTCCCTCTAAAGACTTTCTGTCAATTTAAGCTAAGCGTGATGTTTCCACAGAAATGTAGCTTTCATTTTCAGCTTCTGGAACCTTCTATGGGTCTTCAAGGTTGCTAAGACTGCTGTACTAGTAAGTCATAGAACCCTTAAGAGAACATGAGACCAAGCAAGTCCATCCAATGAAATGCAAGCACACGACTAGTCATGTGCAGGAAATGGAACCCGGCTGAAGCAGCTTTGTCATAGTCGAGGCTCGGCTGTCATAGTGTGCACTTCACAGTTCTTCATAAGACTAAACACGACAAAAGGCAAATTAATCTTCAATCCTTCCACCATGATGACACCTCATTTACACATAGGGGTCTGAAGGGATGAATCTGTTTGTATTTTCTGGGCTGGTTGCCACAAGTCAATCGTCAATCAGCTTGCCACCAAGGAGCGCAGGTGGATTTCACCCCGGTATCTGCGCAGACGGCTGGGCACAAGGGACCCACTCAGCGACACACACACCACCATGCTCCCACAGAGTCCGGAGCCAGACAACCAACCCACACTAATTGGAGTTGAGTGCTTGAGGGCAGAGACAGAGACAGAGACAGACGTAGAGAGCGACTGCAGGACCAGGCTACCATTCACACACAAAGAGAGACAGAACCATCTGCAGGCTGGCTCTGGCCTTTCACTAGAGCACCCAGAGGAGAGCCACCACCGCTGTGAAGACATGCCAGGTGCCCTCTCTGCCACGGGAATGTAGACAGATGCACAAACACGCACGCGGAAGTGTTGGAGAAGCTACTCTGAAAATAACAGATTACCAAGGCTCAATTACTTCACACTGGAAGAAGTTAAGCTACACTAAAGCTACCCTGAAAAATATAGTTACCTAACTAAGTTACTTTGTAAAAGTAGTTCACTACATCCAAACTACTTTGTGATAAATTATCATATCTACATCTGAAACGTCATAGACTACACATTGCAAAGACAGTTCACTTGTTGATATACACAATAACATAATGTGTAACTTTGCCTGTTAAAAGACAACAAAACAATGTTTTAAGTGAAAATTAGGCAGGTGGGATGCCGAAAAAGAAAAGGAAATGATTGCCTACTTTTACCCATATTTTTATTATAGAAAAAAGAAGTAGTGTAATTCCAGTAGTTAAGTACACCACTACAAAAAAAGTAATGAGCTCAACTACCACCAAGCTACTGCAAAATGTAGTTACATTACATGTAGTTCACACTCCCCAACACTGCGCACCGGCACACACACACATACACACACACACGTACGTACGCACACACGCACTCACGCACACACACACACACACACACACCGCTACACACGCACACACACACACACACACACACACACACACACACACACGACACATACACACACACACACACACACACACACACGCACGCACGCACGCACCACACACAAACACACGAACACACACACACGCACTCACGCACACACACACACACACACCCACACACACACACACACGCCACCACGCACACGCACACACAATACATCACACACACACGCACGCACGCACAACACGCACGTACCACCACCACGCAACACGCACTCACGCACGCACACACACACACACACACACACGCGCACACACGCACGCACACACACACATCTGCCTGTCTGAGAGAACAAGCTGAGCTCATAATAGGAACTAATGAATAAATATACCGTACCACACAAACCTCATGACTATGCATTTCTGTGTCTTCTGGAACCGCTTGAAACACTAGCGCGCAAACAGTGCCTTCAACTAGACTGCAACATTAGTAGCTGACCTGCAATATTGACGTGGGCTCTGGAGAGGAAAATAAAATAACCTATGATTTCAAACATTAAGCTTCCTGCAGACATTTTCCAAACCCAGTTCTTTGTACTATTTTAGTAGACGCTTATTCATATCTTGAGAGCTGACTTACAGGAGCAATTTAGAGAGCGCCTTTGCTCAAGGGCGCTTACCGACAGATGTTTCACCTAGTTCGCTCGGAGATTGTAGAACCAGCGATCTTTTCGATTACTGGCACAACGCTCTAACTACTCAGCTACTCCACGCCAATATAAGAACATTAATAAAGTGGCGGATAGAGAAGAGGACAACAGCTAATGATGGTTTTGAAGTGCAGCAGGGAGTAGCAAGGCAGCATCGTAGCACTGGAAACAAAGTTGCTGTTCTCAGGGCAGGCCTGGTTGTGTAGATATGTTCAAGTAGCGCCGGGGGATAAATTGTAGTGCATTTTAGGGTGCTTGTAGTGGCTAAGTCCGGTCCCGAGACTCACATATTGGTCGGGTGTACGATACATTTATATTTGCATAGGGCCGATGGAAAGACAGCAGTCACACAGCATGATGTTAAAGGATGAAGCAGTGTCACGGTTTAACAGCATGATGTTAAAGGATAAGCAGTCACACAGCATAGATGTTAAAGGATAAGCAGTCACACAGCAGTATAGATGTTAAAGGATAAACAGTCACACAGCACGATGTTGTAAGTGATAAAGCAGTCACACAGCATGATGTTAAAGGAAAGCAGTCACACAGCATGGATGTTAAAGGATAAGCAGTCACACAGCATGATGTTGGCGATTCAGATAAGGATACAGTCACACACACAGCATGATGTTAAGCTGATAAGCAGTCACACACAGCATGATGTTAAAGGATAAGTGCAGTCACACACAGCAGGATGTTAAAGGATAAGCAGTCACACACAGCAGGATACGATAACATCGTTAATACAGTATGATGTTGAAGGATAGCAGTCACACACAGCATGATGCGCTAAAGGATAAGCAGTCACACAGCATGATGTTAAAGCGATAAGCAGTCAGCACACAGCATGATGTTAAAGGATAAGCAGTCACACAGCATGATGTTGAAGGATAAGCAATACCTAAATCACAAAACTCCAGCATGGGATGTTAAAGGATACAGTCACACAGCATTGATGTTAAGGATAAGCATAAGATTAAGATAAGCAGTCACACACAGCATGATGTTAAAGGATAAGCAGTCACACAAGCATGATGTTACCAAGCTGATGAAGATAAGCAGTCACACACAGCATGATGTTAAAGGATAAGCAGTCACACAGCAGGATGATAAAGAAGATAAGCAGTCACACAGCATGATGTTAAGTGATAAGCAGTCACACACAGCATGTATGTTAAAGGATAAGCAGTCAGCACACAGCATGATGTTAAAGGATAAGCAGGTCACACAGCACGATGTTACAAGGATAAGCAGTCACACAGCATGATGTTAAAGGATAAGCAGTGTCACACACATTGCTGCAGGATGTTAAAGGATAGCAGTCACACACAGCATGATGTTAAAGGATAAGCAGTCACACACAGCAGGATGTTAAAGGATAAGCAGTCACACACAGCAGGATGTTATTAAAGGGATAAGCAGTCACACAGCATGATGTTGAAAGGATAAGGCAGAGTCAAACACAGCAGGATGTTAAGGCGACAAGCAGTCACACACAGCATGATGTTAGATGGGATGTAAGCAGTCACATTGCAGCATGATGTTAAAGGATAAGCAGTCACACACAACAGGATGTTAAAGGATAAGAAAGTCACACACAGCATGATGTTAAAGGATAAGCAGTCACACAGCATGATGTTAAAGGATAAGCAGTCACATTGCCAACAGGATGCGTGTTAAAGGATAAGCAGTCACCACAGCATGATGTTAAAGGATAAGCAGTCACATACAGCTGATGTTAAAGGATAAGCAGTCACACAGCATTATGTTAAAGGATAAGCAGTCACACACAGTATGACGGCAAAGGATAAGCAATCACACACAGCAGTGATGTTACACGATAAGTAGTCATGCACAGCAGGATTACAAGGATAAGCGAGTCACACACAGCATGATGTTAAAGGATTAAGCAGTCAGCACACAGCAGGATGTTAAAGGATAAAACAGTCACACAGCATTATATGTTAAAGGATAAGCAGTCACACAAGCAGGATTGAAGGATAAGCAGTCACACACAGCATGATGCTAAAGGATAAGCATCAAGACAGCATGATGAAAGAAGGACAAGCAATCACACACAGCATGATGTTAAAGGATAAGCAGTCACATACAGCACTGATGTTAGAAGGATAAGCAGACACACTAGCATTATGTTAAAGGGATAAACAGTCACTCAGCAATATGTTAAAGAAGAAAGCAGTCACACACAGCATGATGTTAGGCAAGAGACAAGCAGTCACACAGCATGATGTTAAAGGATGCTCTTCCGCAGCATGATGTTAAAGGATAAGCAGTCAGCACAGCAGGATGTTAAAGGATAAGCATCACACAGCATGATGTTAAAGAATAAGAAGAATCGCTCAGTATTATGTTAAAGGATAAGCAGCCGCACACAGCATGATGTTAAAGGATGAGTAAACATCACACACAGCAGGATGTTAAAGGATAAGCAGCTGGCACACACAGCATGATGCTATATACTCCGCAGATGCTAAAGGATAAGCAGTCACACAGCAGGATGTTAAAGGATAAGCAGTCGCACTGCTGGCAGGATGTTAAAGGATAAGCAGTCACACAAGCATGATGTTAAAGGACAAGCAGTCAGCACAAGCATGATGTTAAAGTGATAAGCAGTCACACACAAAGCATGATGCTAAAGGGATAAGCAGTCACACACAGCATGATGTTAGCTGATAAGCAACACAAGCATTATGTATAAAGGATAAACAGTCACACACAGCAAGATGTTAAAGGATAAGCAGTCACACACTGAGTATGATGTGTTAAAGGATAAGGCCAGTCGCAAAGCAGCATGATGTTAAAGGATAAGCAGTCACATTACAGCAGGATGTTAAAGGATAAGCTAGTCACACAAGGGATGTTAAAGGATAAGCAGTCACACAGCACGATGTAAAGAAGATAGGTCACAACAGCATGATGTTAAAGGATAAGCAGTCACACAGCAATGATGTTAAAGGATAAGCAGTCACACAGCATGATGCTCAAGATAAGCGTCACACACAGCATGATGTTAAAGGATAAGCAGTCACAAGCAGGGATGTTAAAGGATCAGTCATACACAGCAGGGATGTTAAGGGATAAGCAGTCTCACAAGCAGGATGTTAAAGGATAAGCAGTCGAAATAACAGCATCACAAGCAGGATGTTAAAGTGACGACAAGCAGTCACACACAGGCAGGATGTGCCAAAGGATAAACAGTCACACAGCAGG